>NC_052152.1:193324923-193457423 GCF_902713615.1 Scyliorhinus canicula
GAATCTCCCTGGCCTCCGGATCCCTCTCCATGACGATCCGTAGGGTTACTGCACTGCCACCCTCACTATCCAGGGCATAGAGTTCAGCGGCTTCCACCTTTACTTCCTCCCCAACCTCTGACCAGCCTTACTACTCGGCCTGGACTTCCAGGGCAACCTCCAGAGCCTAACCTTGAAATTTGGCGGGCTCCTACCACCCCTTACTGTATGCAGCCTCACGACCCTTAAGGTCGACCCACCTTCCCTGTTTGCGAACCTCACCCCGGATTGCAAACACGTCGCCACCAGGAGCAGAAGATACAGTGCCCAGGGCTGGACCTTCATCAGGTCTGAGGTCCAGCAGCTGCTGCGGGAAGGTATTAGTGAGGCCAGCAACAGCCCCTGGAGAGCCCAAGTGGTAGTGGTAAAAACTGGGGAGAAAAACAGGATGGTCGTTGACTACAGTCAGTCGGTACATGCGGCTCGACGTGTACCCCTCCCTCGCCTATCTGATATGGTCAATCAGATTGCACAGTACCGGGTCTTCTCGACAGTAGACCTGAAATCTGCCTACCTCCAGCTTCCCATTGGCAAGGCGGACCGCCAGTACACTTGAAGCGGACGGCCACCTTTACCATTTCCTTAGGGTTCCCTCCGGTGTCACTAACCCCGTCTCGGTCTTCCAACGGGAGATGGATCGAATGGTTGACTGGTACGGACTGTAGGCCACTTTCCCGTACCTGGACAAAGTCACCATCTGCGGCCATGACCAGTAGGACCCCGACACTAACCTTTCCAAATTTCTCCACACCGCCTAACTCCTTAACCCAGGGGTGGGAAAACTATGGCCCGCCTAAGGTCTTTATGCGGCCCACCAAGTCATTAAAAAAAAAAAAATTTTTTTAATTTTTTTTTTTTAAATTATTTTTTTAAGGTTAATGGGGGGGCTGTTGGGTTACTTACTGGTATAGGGTGGATACGTTGACTTCAGTAGGGTGATCATTGCTCGGCCCAACATCGAGGGCCGAAGGGCCTGTTCTGTGCTGTTCTATGTTCTATATGAGGCGCCCAGAATCATAACCGGGTGAAGTAATTATTTTACTTAATATTCTATGCGGCCCTTTAAAATTGTGAATTTCTGAATGTGGCCCTTGCACGGAAAAGTTTGCCCACCCCTGCCTTAACCTAACCTACAACAAGGAGAAGTGTGTGTTCAGCACGGACCGATTAGCCATCCTCGACTATGTGGTCCAGACCGGAGTTCTAGGGCCTGGCCCGATCGCATATGCCCCCTCATGGAACTCCCCCTCCCCCCACTGCCCCAAGGCCCTCAAACGATGCCTGGGGTTCTTCTCGTATTATGCCCAGTGGGTCCCAAACTATGCGACAAGGCCCGCCAATCGTTCACTCCACCGCTTTCCCCCCCGACGGCCGAGGCTCAACAGGCCTTCAACCGTATCAAGGCCGACATCGCCACGGCCGTGATGCACGTGGTTAATGAGACGTTACAATTTCAAGTCGAGAGTGATGCATCAGGCGTCACTCTGGCCGCCACCCTCAACCAGGCAGGCAGGCCCATGGCATTCTTTTCCAGCACCCTCCATGCCTCCGAAATTCGGCACTCCTCTGTCGAAAAGGAGGCCCAAGCCATCGTAAAAGCTGTGCAACATTGGAGGCATTGCCTGGCCGGCAGGAAATTCACTCTCCTCACTGACCAATGGTCGGTTGCCTTCATGTTTAACACACAGCGGGGTAAGATCAAAAATGATAAAATCTTGAGGTAGAGGATAGAGCTCTCCACCTACAATTATGAGATTTTGTATCGCCCTGTAAAGCTCAACGAGCCCCCAGATGCCCTATCCTGAGGCACATGTGCCAGCACCCAAGTGGACCGACTCCCCTTGCATGACGATCTCTGTCACCCAGGGGTCACCCGCCTTTATCACTTCATAAAGGCCCGCAATCTGCCCATCTCCATCGAGGAAGTCAGGGCTATCAACCGAGACTGCCAGGTCTGTGCGGAGTGTAAACAACACTTCTACCGGCCAGACCATGCGCGCCTGGTGAAGACCTCCCGCCCCTTTGAACGCCTCAGCATGGACTTCAAAGGGCCCCTCCCCTCCACCGACCATAACACGTATTTTCTCAAGATTCCCCTTCGCCATCCCATGCCCCGACATGACGTCTGCCACCGTCATCAAAGCCCTGAACACCATCTTCGCTCTGTTCAGCTTCCCCGCCTATGTCCACAGTCACCGACGACCAAACCAACGCCGGCATCAAAACCACACCTGCGGCGTTCGCAAGGGCGGATCAAGGCGCCCGACCGTCAAAATTTGTAGACTGTTTCTAAATTTTTTTAACAACCTGTATGTAAATAGTTTCCGCCAGCCCCGCTGGACTCTTTTTTAACAAGGGGTGAATGTGGTAGTCACCACTGTTGTATTATATACTGCATACAAGGGTATTACAGTAAGGCCCCTGTACTACAGGGACGGGGGTAGATCCCTGTTCTGAGGTCATTATGACTCTTCTTTGGAACTGAAGAGCTGTGATTGGTCAGCTGATCTCAATGGGCAGAATTTCTATTGGCTGATGGCTGAGCCCCTTGTTGCCTCCACAAGATTCCGGCTGATATGTCAGCTGTCAGGGGAATTCATGCTGGCGTGATCCCGAGGCAAATTTCATCTGTTATCTGAGGGCAAACAGAAAACAATGGTACCATTATCATATTAGCAGTTATCATAAGTAATGGCCGCCAATAATTAGTAAAAACTACACCCTATGTGAATTTATATTTTAAAGCTAACTCAGAAGGGCAATTTATGTCTTTCATTCAGTGTTTTTGTGAAAAACAATCAGCTGCCAGCCTCGTAAAATGGCAGAGCAGGCATAATGGCCTACTCTCATTTTAATGTTTCTAAGCAAGACAACACTGGATGATCTGATTTGAAACCGCAGACTTCATCTTAAAAATTACAATGATTTGCGGTGAAGATGGTCTCTTTAATAACATTGCATCATACAATCGCATTTAGTCCAACTGCACGCATTTCACACTTGTCTTGTGTGAGGAACCCCGGGCGGGATTCCCCCCCACCCGGCGGGGCGAGGGGTCCGGCGGGATGGAGTGGCGGAAGTCTCCGCACCTTTAGGGGCCAAGCTCTAACATTGAGGGGCTAGGTCTGCGCCGGAGTGGTTGGCGCCCCGCCGGCTGGCGGGAACGGCCTTTGGCGCCACGCCAACCGGGGCCGAAAGGACTTTGCCGGCCGGCAGAAGTCCGCGCATGCGCCGGAGCGTCAGCGGCTGCTGACGTCATCCCCGCGCATGCGCAGGGGAGGGGGTCACTGCCGCCTCTGCCATCGTGAAGACCATGGAGAAGGCGGAAGGAAAAGAGTGCCTCCACGGCACAGGCCGCCCCCCGCCGATCGGTGGGCCCCGATCGCGGGCCAGGCCACCGTGGGGGCACCCCTCGGGGGCAGATCGCCCCGCGCCCCCCCCCAGGACCCCGGAGCACACCCGCGCCACCAATCTCGCCGGTAAGGTAGGTGGTTTGATCCACGCCAGTGGGACCGGCATGACAGCAGCGGGACTTCGGCCCATCGCGGGCCAGAGAATCGCCGGGGCGGGGGGGGGGGGGGGGGGGGGCCGACAGGCGCGGCGTGATTTCCGTCCGGCGGGGGGGTCGGAGAATCCCGCCCCCCCCCCATTTGTGGCATTTTGTGATGCTTTCATTCTCATGACATCCTGTAACCTTTCCCAGTGTGTGCAAAGTTGGACGTATTTCTGTTCCTATGTTTCATTATACATAATGCTCTTAATACTGGTTCAGCTCAATGGGCTAAACGAAAATGAAATGAAAATCGCTTATTGTCACGAGCAGGCTTCAATGACGTTACTGTGAAAAGACCCCAGTCGCCACATTCCGGCTCCTGTCCGGGGAGGCTGGTTTGTAATGCAGAACAAGGCCAGCAGCGCAGGTTCAATTCCCATACCAGCTTACCTGAACAGACGCCGGAATGTGGCGACTCGGGGCTTTTCACAGTAACTTCATACTTGTGACAATGAAAGATTATTATTATACTCGATCTGGACAAGTCTAACTCCAAATGCCAAACCAGGATGATGCATGGCATGGTACCACTGGCTGAAGCTTTTTGCTCGGACACATTAAAGCCGAGGGCTGTCTCACAGAATGACTTCTGTCATCTTTTGCAAGTGTTGCTTGGATTTGTCATCGGCACTGACAAGCTTTTGACCTCACTATGGTGTTCAACATTTCATCGCATTGCAGCCTCCATACATCCGAGGAAGCCGTTTACTTGCCTGACGCAATGACAGGTGATATCCCAAATTGCTGAAGTTCTCCTACAGAACTAAGGACTGCAAGCTGCATGTAACACCAGCTAAACCTGCAATATAGCCTCTGCCGATTAATGCCGTTGTTAATGTGCATCGAGAAGCAACTCTCAAATCAGCGAAACCACAGCCGATGTAGATCTACACAGTAGAATGAGTTCAGTAGACCATGCAAACTTTGCCCGCATGAATGCACACTGGCTATTATATTGCGCAAGGTGTTCTACAGCTCTGCCTTGCTTTACAGAATTCTTTGTGTCCTACTCCCATGTCGCATTAGTATGAACAAATCTTTTTCTACCCTGAAGGTTGGTTGGCACAATAACTACTTTGAGGCCCTGTGAATGAATAATAGCTGGAGCCTGCAAATGCTTCTGTCCTTTGTGGTGGTGTGTCAGGCACTAGTGAGCCTTCATAGAGTTGGCCAAAGTTACTCACAATCCACCACCTTGTTGTTTTAAAATAAACTTAGAGTACCCAATTCATTTTTTCAATTAAGGGGCAATGAAGCGTGGCCAATCCACCTTCCCTGCACATCTTTGGGTTGTGGGGGTGAAACCCACTCAAACATGGGGAGAATGTGCAAACTCCACACGGACAATGACCCGGGGACGGGATCGAACCTGGGACCTCGGCGCCATGAGGCAGCAATGCTATCCACTGCGCCACCGTGCTGCCCTCAGTCCACCACCTTCTGACCCAGAGGCAAAAATGTCAGCACTGATCCAAGACTGACGCAAAATATAAATGTTTCAAATGGTCTGGAACGCTACTTCTAGCTGAACTGTGAGAGACCGCTACAAATAAGGCTCTTCCTTCAATATTCTTTTGAATACAGCATTGGTAACCATTCCTACAAGTAGTCTGGATTTTAAAGTCCTTCTTTTCACATTTTTCCATGGCCTTGTCCCAGCCATTGCTCTAGACCTTTCTTTGTAGTCCTACATCCTCCATGATATCTGCACGTTTTATCACCCATCTAATTCTGGCCCCTCGAGCAGTCAACAATCACCAGTAGTGGCTATGCCTTCAGCTGCTTGCATGTTATGTTCTGAAAACCACAATCCCTAATCCTCTCCAACTCCCTTTCCTCATTTACAGCACACCATAAAATCTTGGTCAAACGTTTGGCCTTTTTCCTTAATTCCACCTTATATGCTTTAGTGTGAAATTTAGCTTTGTAACGTTCCTGTTAAGTTCCTTGAGGGAGCTTATTATGTTAAAAACAAAATACAAATGTAATTTGCTGTTGTTCCTTGGACATAATAGAGCTCATGATGTATTCTGACTTTCCAATGTCTACCGTACATAGCCTGAAAGTGTACTTGTTATTGTCACTCGTGGTTGTCCCTCAAAATGACGTTTACTCAGGGTCGCAAGTTTGTGCTACAGGTCATTCTGCCACCTCCTTCTCTTTGGGCGCAGGGAGCAGTATGTCCCACAAGGCATTGGCATCTGGCGTGCAGTGTTCTTTTTTCCTTCTCTGTTTCCACTCTGCCTCATCATTAAGACGAGTGACTCAAAGCTTGGTGAATATGTTGTTGCCATTTTGAACAACTGGTAACAATCTCCTCCCAGTCCTTGAGGTCAATGCCGCTGCAGGTCAAGGGGAGCTTCAGGGTGTCTTTGGCGTGTTTTCTTTCAGAATTGAACATCCAGGGCCTGGTGAGGTTTTCAAACATCTTGTCCATGGAAGTCGATTTTTGAAGGAATTTTTCCTTGAATATTTGTGGAGCTGACTTCAAGAAGGACACTCATATTTGTTCGATGATCCTCCCATCGGGTCCAGAGGATCATAGAATCATGGAATCATAGAATTTACAGTGCAGAAGGAGGCCATTCGGCCCATTGAGTCTCCACCGGCCCTCAGAAAGAGCACCCCACCCAAGCCTACGCCTCCACCCTATCCCCGTAACACAGTAATCCCATCCAACCATTTTGGACACTAAGGGCAATTTAGCATGGCCAATCCACCCAACCTGCACATCTTTGGACTGTGGGAGAAAACCGGAGCACCCAGAGGAAACCCACGCAGACACGGGGAGAACGTGCAGACTCCGCACACATAGTGACCTGACCCCAAGCCGGGAATCGAACCTGGTGCCCTGGAGCTGTCAAGCAATTGTGCTAACCACCATGCTACCGTGCTGCCTCCACTATGCTACCGTGCTGCCCCCACTATACTACCGTGCTGCCCCACTATACTCCGGTGCTGCCCCCACTGTACTACCGTGCTGTCCCCTCTATGCTACTGTGCTGCCCCCACTATACTACCATGCTGCTCCACTATACTCCCGTGCTGCCCCCACTATGCTACTGTGCTGCCCCCACTATACTACCGTTCTGCCCCACTATACTACCGTGCTGCCCCCACTATACTACCGTGCTGCCCCCACTATACTACCGTGCTGCCCCACTATACTCCCGTGCTGCCCCCACTATACTCCCGTGCTGCCCCCACTATACTACCGTGCTGTCCCCACTTGGCCCGATGCTACCGATACGGCAGAGGCATTGCTAATGGAATTTCTGCAGAGATCTACGTGTCGCTGACATACAGTTCAAGTCAAACTGCAGTACAGGAGTGTGGCGATGACAATTACCCTATACACTGGGATCTTTGTTAACCTGTCAGGTTCTTTGTTGTCAAACACTTATTGCTGTGGTTTCTAGAAGTGTGGTAAACCACTGTTGCACCTATATTAGGTGATGTATGGTAGGACCTATACTACAGGTACGACGGTAGTCCCTGTCTGCTGGCTCCGCCCAGTAGGCGGAGTATAAATATGTGTGTCCTCCTTGCAGCAGCCATTTCGCCAGCTGCTGTGGGAGGCCACACATCTTAGAGCAATAAAGCCTCAGTTGTATCCAACTCAACTCTTTGTGCAATTGATCGTGCATCAATTTATTGCTCTAAGATTTTCAAAAGATGGACCTCCGTATCAAACCGGATCGCCTGCACCTGGATCCGCATTCAAGCGATGCCAAAAAGGACTTTCAGCATTGGCTGGCTTGTTTCGAGGCGTACATCAACTCGGCGCCAAGCCCTGTTCTGGAGGCTCAGAAAATACAGAAACTGTACTCGAGGTCGAGCTCCTTCGTCTTTCCGCTGATCCAGGATGCACCAAACTACGCCAAAGCCATGACGCTACTTCAAGAAAATTACGCCCAGAAGACGAACACGCTCTTCGCCAGGCACATGCTCGCCACTCGCTCTCAACTCCCTGGTGAGTGTATAGAAGACTTCTGGTGGGCACTAATCCCACTAGTCCGGGACTGTGACTGTCAGGCCATTACAGCCACTGAACATTATAACCTCCTTATGTGGGACACGTTCGTGATGGGGATTGGGTCAGACCTCATACGCCAGAGACTTTTAGAAGGGGCCACGCCCGATCTCGCAGAGACAAAGAAACTAGCGCTCTCTATGATGGTCGCCTCACGCAATGTTCAGGCCTACACCCCCAGCCGCACGGTGCACCCCTCCTCCGCATCGTGGACCCTACAGACGGCCGCCGCAGTGCGTGGCCTCACCCAGCCAATACGCCTGCGCCACGCGCCAGCCAGCGAACCTCTGGGGTCCCTGATGTTACTTTTGCGGCCAGCAGAAACACCCCCGCCAACGCTGCCCGGCCCGCGCTGCCCTTTGTAAGGCTTGCAGTAAGAAGGGGCAACTCGCCGCGGTGTGCCAGGCCCGCACAGTCGCCGCTGTCGCCACCACCCCCCTCGTTTACAGACAATGGGCGCCGCCATCTTCACCTCCCCGAACGACGTGCGGCCAGTGGGCGCCACCATCTTCTCCCCCTCAGAACACGCACGGCAAATGGGCGCTGCCATCTTCTCCCCCTCAGACCAAGTGGGCGCCGCCATCTTGTCCTCCGCAATCTCTCTCTCAGACCACGTGCGGCCAGTGGGCGCCGCCATCTTCTCCCCCTCAGACCAAGCACGACCAGTGGGCGCCGCCATCTTCCCCTCCGCGTGACACTTGCAGCCCATGGGCGCCGCCATCTTTCTCAACCCCCGCCACGTGCAGCCCATGGGTGCCGCCATCTTGTCCTCCCCAAGACCTTCAGGCGCCGCCATCTTGTCTCCCCCATGGCACATGGGCACCACCTGCGTTCCAGGACCCGTGCCCCCCGGGCACCCCATCATCCGACACCAGCGACGACCAACCACGACTCGCCTCAGTGACCATCGACCAGTCTCGTCCGCACAACCTGGCCACCGCATCAACCAGCGTTAAGATCAACGGACACGTGACCTCTTGCCTTCTGGACTCCGAGAGCACCGAAAGCTTCATCCACCCGGAAACTGTAAGACGCTGCTCCCTCGCAGTACACCCCGCCAACCAAAGAGTCTCCCTGGCCTCCGGATCCCACTCCGTGGCTATCCGGGGATACTGTACGGTCACACTCACGGTCCAGGGCATAGAATTGAGTGGCTTCTGCCTCTACGTCCTCCCTAATATCTGCGCTGCCTTACTACTCGGCCTGGACTTCCAGTGCAACCTCCAGAGCCTAACACTGAAATTCGGCAGGCCCCTACCACCCCTCACTGTGTGCTGCCTCACGACCCTGAAGGTCGACCCACCTTCCCTATTTGCAAACCTAACCCCGGATTGCAAACCCATCGCC
This sequence comes from Scyliorhinus canicula, assembly GCF_902713615.1. NCBI lineage: Eukaryota > Metazoa > Chordata > Chondrichthyes > Carcharhiniformes > Scyliorhinidae > Scyliorhinus > Scyliorhinus canicula. The sequence goes on from NC_052152.1 coordinate 193,333,896, forward strand.
ACCAGGAGCAGACGGTACAGCACCCAGGACAGGACCTTCATCAGGTCCGAGGTCCAGCGGCTGCTTCGGGAAGGCATCATCAAGGCCAGCAACAGCCTCTGGAGAGCCCAAGTGGTCGTAGTTAAAACTGGGGAGAAATACAGAATGGTCGTGGTGGCCAGACCATCAATCGGTACACGCAGCTCGACGCGTACCCCCTCCCACGAATATCTGATATGGTCAATCAGATTGCACAGTACTGGGTCTTCTCAACAGTAGACTTCAAATCCACCTACCACCAGCTCCCCATCCGTAAAGTGGACCGTCCATACACTGCCTTCGTGGCAGACGGTCACCTCTATCACTTACTCAGGGTTCCCTTCGGCGTCACCAATGGGGTCTCGGTCTTCCAAAGTGAGATGGACCGAATGGTCGACCTGTACGGTTTGCGGGTCACCTTTCTGTACCTAGACAACATCACCATCTGCGGCCATGATCAGTAGGGCCACGATGCCAACCTTGCCAAATTTCTCCACACTGCCACTCTCCTAAACCTTACCTACAACAAGGAGATGTGTTTAGTACGAACCGCTTAGCCATCCTCAACTACGTGGTCCAGAACGGAGTTCTGGGGCCCGATCCCGACCACATGCTCCCCCTCTTGGAGCTCCCCCTCCCCCACTGCCCCAAGGCCCTCAAACGCTGCCTGGGGTTCTTTTCATACTATGCCCAGTAGGTCCCAAATTATGCGGATAAGGCCCGCCCACTCATACAGTCAACCCATTTTCCCCTGACGGCCGAGGCTCATTAGGCCTTCGCTCGTATCAGAGCCGATATCGCTAAGGCCGTGATGCACGCAGTAGGCGAGACGCTGCCCTTTCAAGTGGAATGCGACGCATCAGACGTCGCCCTAGGCGCCACTCTCAAACAGGCAGGCAGACCCGTGGAATTCTTTTCCCGCACCCGTCATGCCTCAGAAATTCAGCACCCATCCTTCGAAAAAGAGGCCCAAGCTATCATTGAAGCTGTGCAGCATTGGAGGCATTACCTGGCCAGCAGGAGATTCACTCTCCTCACTGACCAATGGTCTGTAGCCTTCAAGTTCAATAACACACAGCGGGGCAAGATTAAGAATTATAAGATTTTGAGGTGGAGGATTGAGCTCTCCACCTACAATTACGAGATTTTGAATCGCCCCGGCAAGCTCAACGAGCTCCCAGACGCCCTATCCTGAGGTACATGTGCCAGCGCACAAGTAGAACGACTCCGGGCCCTGCACAACAGCATTTGCCACCTGGGAGTCACACAGTTCTACCATTTCATAAAGGCCCGTAATCTGCCCTACTCCGTCGAGGAAATACGGACAATCACCAGGTACTGCCAGGACTGTGCGGAGTACAAACCGCACTTCTACCAGCCGGACCGCGCGCGCCTGGTGAAGGCCTCAGCATGGATTTCAAAGGGCCCCTCCCCTCCACCGACTGTAACACGTATTTTCTCAGTGTGGTCGATGAGTACTCCAGATTCTCCTTCACCATCCCATGCCCCGACATGACGTCTGCCACTGTCATATGAGCCCTCAACACAATGTTCGCTCTGTTCGGTTTCCCCACCTACATCCACAGTGACAGGGGATCCTCATTCATCAGTGAAGATCTGCGTCAGTTCCTGCTCGGCAGGGGTATTGCCTCCAGCAGAATGACAAGCTATAACCCCCGGGGAAATGGACAGGCAGAGAGGGAGAACAGGACAGTATGGAGGGCCATCCAACTGGCCCAATGGTCCAGGAACCTCCCAGCCTCCCGCTGGCAGGAGGTTCTCCCTGATGCACAACACTCCATTCGGTCACTACTGTGCACCGCCACTAACAACACACCCCATGAACGTCTCTTTGCCTTCCCCAGGAAGTCCACACCCGGGGTGTCGCTCCCAACTTGACTCGCAGCTCCAGGACCTGTCCTTCTCCGTAGGCACGTCCGACTCCACAAGGCGGACCCGTTGGTGGAGAGGGTGCAATTGCTCCATGCAAACCCCCAGTATGCCTACGTGGCGTACCCTGACGGCCGCCAGGATACTGTCTCCCTCAGGGACCTGGCACCAGCAGGTTCCCCACACATACACCCCTCTGGCCCGGCGCCACCCTCCCCTCCCCCGGCCCTCCCAGCAGAAACCCCCCCAGGACCATCAGTCCTTCCCCTGCCCACGCCCGAGGATGAAGAGGATTTTGGCCCGCTCCCGGAGTCACCGAAAACCAGACCAGCATCGGCATCGCCGCCACCACAGCATCACTCCCAGCGGCACATCAAGGCTCCGGACCGGTTAAATCTCTAACTGGTCCACTGGACTTCAAAAGACATTTTTTTTCTCTCTCACAAAAATTGTATCTGTAAAAATCAATTGTATATAATTCTCCACCACCCCTGCCGGACTCAATTTTAACAAGGGGTGAAGGTGGTAAACCACTGTTGCACCTATATTAGGTGATGTATGGTAGGACCTGTACTACAGGTACGACGGTAGTCCCTGCCTGCTGGCTCCGCCCAGTAGGCAGAGTATAAATATGTGTGTCCTCCTTGCAGCAGCCATTTCGCCAGCTGCTGTGAGAGGCCACACATCTTAGAGCAATAAAGCCTCAGTTGTATCCAACTCTCATCTTTGTGCAATTGATCGTGCATCAAGAAGGTTGGGCTAGCCCAGCTGATCCAGTATTGGATCTCTCGTCAATGGCGGCTGTCTGACACTAGCGGTTGCCAAAGTCCAACAATAGTATCCCCCTGTCATCGAAGCTGGGTGTCGGTGCTTCCTCAGTCTTTTTTCCCCAAAGGTTAGACAAGGCCGTATGCAATTTGTTAAGCTGCTTTGTTTCACAGGATTCAAACACATTATGAATAGATTAACGACTTATTTCAATGAGTGCCGTTTGTTTTCAGCGCAAAATAATGAAGACATTCTGCTTCCACATCGGTAGATTGTCTAAAACAAAAACAAAAAAATCGAGAAATGCCCAACAGGTCTGTGGAGAGAAACAAGTGAACAATCCAGGTCGAAGGCCGTTCATCAGAACTCTGATGCTGAAGTGCTGAGTATTTCTCGCATTTTCTGTTTTTAAATCAGATTTCCAGCAGTCCGCAGTTGCCTTGTTTGACTGAAACGCAATAGCGATTCTGCCTTGCCTTCTAACCCTCGCAAAGTCTTTGTTGGACCTCGAATCCTTACAGCTTTTTCGTATCAAAGAGCTTGACTGTCTCTGTGTTTCATCTTCCTCTGTGCATAGCTTGAAAGAGATCACACCATCCATCACAATGTGTGTTCTTTGATAGCGGAGGCAGCCTAACAAATTACAATTGACTTGAATGGTACTCTGTTATGCTGCCTCATATGCAATTTTTAAAAATCCCTGCCAAAGTTCACGCAGGGGCTTAAAATCTAGATGAGATCAAGTCAAGATAAGAACGGCTCCCCCTCCAAGAGATTGTGCATTGTAACTTATTTGAAAATATCTTTCCTTTCAAACTATTGGTAGTTTGGAGGATTAAAATGCCAGAAGGATCTGAGGGTTTATTTACAGCAAATGTCAGTGAGAGTACAACACAGGTCACCGAACACGCTGAGGCACAAAACGTGGGGACTGAATTCAAGCCTCAAAACAGCCACCTTTCAATCCTGTGAGATTCCTGTTTCCTGCCTTCTCCCTGCACAATCTCTGCACAGGTTTCCTGAATTAAAACCAATTGTTGCGCAAGCTGCGGCCTTTTCCCTTGGCCGGGAGCTTGATCGACTAGCAACGAGATTGAGAGATGACCTCAAAACATTTCCTGCAAGACCCTGAATCCCTTCATTGGCTCATAATGGCATTTAGATTTGAGGCGAGTGCGCTCCAGTGACCTCATTTTCTGTTTCACAGCGAGCTTTATTTTTATATTGTTTCAGTCAATAAATTATCACACCTGATAGGCAGTTTTGGAATGCATGAAGCAGGCACAATTCAATAGGATATCTGACACAAAGTAAATAAATCACAGTAATTGACAGGAGCAGGGCAATATTCAAGGAGAACTTAATTATCAGTTGAAAGTAGTATTATACTGATGGGGGGTGGGGAATGAGTGACCGGCAGTGGCACAGTGAGGCTATTTGGCTAGTGACACTAGACACTGCAGATCCATTAGTTAATGTTCCACCGAAAGAGACCGCAGCACTGACCATTAGTCACTGATCCAACTGAAAGCATTTTCCGTACTGAACCAGTTAACTGGTGATAGAAGAAGCACATTTCCATTTGTGTGGCACGTTTCATGACCACCAGGCACCCAAAGTAGGGTTGTCAACAGTGATCAAATCCTGGAGGTTTCATCACATGACTAGCCCCCACTCTCCAGCCAATATTTGACCAAAATATCCAGCCTTGTCACGCCACATCCTTCCTACACCAATTAGAAAGCAGAAAGACACATTAGCTAATTGGACGATGCTCGACCAACCCCGGCTCCCCCAATTGATATTTCGATTCAAAGAATATCTGGCAAGGAAAAATGTTGAAAGAAATTGACAAGACAGGGGCTGGTTTAGCTCACTGGGCTAAATCGCTGGCTTTTAAAGCAGACCAAGCAGGCCAGCAGCACGGTTCGATTCCCGTACCAGCCTCCCCGGACAGTCGCTGGAATGTGGCGACTAGGGGCTTTTCACAGTAACTTCATTGAAGCCTACTCGTGACAATAAGCGATTTTCATTTCATTTCATTTCATTTCAAATCTGTTAGAATTCTTTGAGGAGATAGCAAGGAAGTTTGACAAAGGAGAACCAGTGGACGTGATCAATTTGGATTTCTAGACTATTTTCAAAATGGGAAAAGGCTTCGGAAATCAGAAACACAAAGGGACTTAGGAGTCCTAGTTCAGAATTAAGGTTAACATGCATGTTCAGTTGGCAGTTAGGAAGGCAAATGCAGTGTTAGCATCATGTTGAGAGGGCTAGAGTACAAGAGCAGGAATGTACTGTTGAGGTTGCACAAGGCTCTGGAATGAAAGACTTGTCATATGATGAGCAGTTGAAGACTCTGGGTCTGTATTTGATGGAGTTTAGGAGGATGAGGGGAAATCTCATTAAAACTTACAGAATACTGAGAGGCCTAGATAGAGTGGATGTGGCAAGGATGTTCCCATTCGGAGGAGAAACTAGAACCCGAAGGCATTGCCTCAGAGTGAAGGGATGATCTTTAAAACTGACGTAAGGAGGAATTTCTTAAGCCAGAGGGTGCTGAATCTGTGGAACTCATTGCCGCAGAAGTCTGTGGAAGCCAAATCACTGTGTCTTTAATATAGAGATATACAGGTTTTTGATGAATAAGGGGATCACCGTGGGATAAGACAGGAGAATGGGGCTGAGAAGCATCAGCCATGATTGGCTGGCAGAGCAGACTCAATGGGCCGAATGGCCTAATTCTGCTCCTATGTCTTTTGCTCTTATGGACTTAAATAGCAGCGCTCCAGCAGTTGCAATTAGCAAAATTGTTTACCTGAAGAATTCTGACACCAAAAATGATCATAGTGTTGATGCTCCATATTTCAATCAAGCTAACTCTAGAAAAAGCAGAATCCGTCTTGACATACGTTTTGACAAGGTAGATTTATGTTTTGCCTCGTAACCTCTAGCTAGTGCCGCACACGCAAGGCCTCACTCCATTTTGTAGCAATTTTCACCCTCATCCCCCTCTTCGCAGCTACTTTCTACCGCAACCCCCGCCCCCGGCTTGCAGCAATTTTCTTCCCTTATCTCTCACTTTCCATTCCTCTCCCCTTTCCCCTCTCTCCTCCCAGCTCTCTCTCCCGCCTCCCCCTCTTCCCCCTCTCCGGCCCCCTCTTTCTCCCTCCTCTTCCCCTTCACCCATCTTCCCCAACCTTCAGCACCCTTTTTCCCTCTCTGACCCCTTTCCTCTTTCACCAGCCCCCTTTTTCCGCTCTCCTCTTCTCATCCTAATCTCCCTCTCCTCCATCCTCTTCACCCCATTCCTCCTCTTCCCACACTCCTTCCCCTTCACCCTCCCTCCTCTCTTCCCCATCTTCCCCTTCCTCCCTCTCCTGCCCCCTCCACCGTCCTCTCCCCATCTCACCGTGAATACAACATATGCCTTCCAGTCCCTGCTGCTGTTCACGTTTAAATTCTGCCACGCTGGAATTCTGCTTGTCCCAGCTGAGTACGTGTGTGAGTGTGTGTGTGAGTGGGTGTGCGAGTGTGTGTTTATCTGAAAAATCTTCAAAGCCATGCCTCCTAGTGCCTGTGCACCGAATTGAACGAGTGCAAATTGAAGAGCTGACTCTGGAATCTGCTCCTCAATTCAACCAAATCTTCAACCAATGCAAAAAAAAACCACACAAATGGAAGTGGTGTTGGGCGTAAATCATGTCTAAAATCCCTCGAACATTTACGCTGAATGTGTTCAGATTCTGCTGATATTACTGAGCAGAAACTCCGCACCCACTTATTTAAATCCATCATCGCCTGCTGATGCCTCACAAATTCTTCTGTTTCTTCTTCTCGATCTAAATCTAATAAATTAATGTCCATATTTGGTGTGTTCCTAGATGATGTCACTGTAATCTGAAGCATAGCTGAATATATTTAAGCCATTCATTTTTCTTTTCTTGATATACAGCCTTCTTAATTTTTAAGTGCAATAAAATTAAGTGTCGAATACAATATAACTAAATATTGGCTTTCTGAAATAAACATTCTGCACACTCCATTTAGATATTAATAAGCTTGCTGATTTATAACTTCATTCAGATATAGCAACATTAACCTGGACTCTTCTTCACATAAAACAGAAGCAATCTATGAAAAGTTATCTGTGAAATGATAAAGGCAGGAAGCATTCATGAATCAAAGCAACTATCTGATAACACAGTGCAGGGCTGCAGGAAGGAGTGTCTGGGAGAACAGTGGGTGAATGGGTGGGACGGAAGGGTAAGCATCTCATAAAAAACATTTTTTGTTTTGTCACTAATGATTTTCATTTGTTACCCAGATCTCTATTCCACACGAGGGCACAGTCAGAGAGACCCTTGCCACTAGACACGGGATGTCATATTGCTTCTCAGTGATTCACGAGGTCTTTCCCAGACCATTAGCTAGTACCTGCTATGTTTGATAACGCCACTTTGTTTGTGCAAGGCAAAGAGATTATTTTTCCTTCTTCTTGTTGACCACTTCTCAGCTACTTCCTGTTTCATCATGTGCTTTCTGCTATCTGCCCAACAATCGGGGACTAAAGGTCCTTGCGTTGAATACGAGGAAGGTCGGGTAATTAACTGGATCCTTCAGAAGTACACTAAGCCAAAAGCTGCCAACAGATAGCCTGTGATAGGTCACTCACTACCCTTTTCTCATTTCCATTTCACTCAATGCCCCAAAAACAGTCAAGATTTCCCATTGTGTCAGTGAAAAAAAGACCACAGGTTATTCGCTTGATTAGTTATGTTGGTTGCGTTTTTTTTTCCCCCTTGATGACTGCATGTTCTTGGACAGCATTAAACACAGTCTGGCTTTTTTAAAAGATGAAACACATTATCCAATTGTGTGGTGTCCTCTGTGGTGGATGTAAAAGATCCCATGGCACTATTTGTAGAAGAACAGGGAAATTATCTCTGGAGTCTTGGCCAATATTGAACCCATAACAAACATCCACTCAGCAGAACAGACTATCTGGTCGGTATTACATTGCTGTTTGTGAGACTTTGTTGTGTGCAGGTAGTTGCTACATTTTCAACCTACAACAGCAACGAAACCTCAAAAATATTTAATTGCCCGTAAAATCCCCTATTATTTCCGAAACCCATCAAAGACTCAGCACAAGACTGTCTTTTTGATTTCCAGTACAGTGGACTTTAATAATATTTTCTTCCAGCTGTGTGACATATGTTGGTCACCTTATTATGGAGAGTGGAGAGATGGTCGGATGGTTATCCCCTTCTCCACCCCTCGACTGACTACAACAAGGTGTGTTCTGAACCCTTGAGTGCTGTGACCCTCAAGAAAAGATATAAGACATGCTCTCCTGCAAGTTTAACAAAAAAATTATTTATTTCTCAACACCCGCAATGTATTTGCAACACATATACCTTCCCGGTCGCACAAGACACAAACACATAAGAAAAGATGATTTTAAAAGTGGTAGCGTGCACTCAGAGTTTTTAAAGTGTTCCAAAAGTCACTTAAACTCTTAATTTTCAAGATGGTGGTTAGGAAAGTTAAAGGCCCAGTGGTTCCCATTTGGTCCAGTGAAGGCAATAGAGGTCGGAGGTTTCTGGCAATGAGTTCACAATGGCTTACTTCTGACAACAGTACGATTCTGCCTTTGTCCTGTAAGTCAGTAGGAAAAAGAATAGCGCAATTTTCTCTGCCAGTTCGGGGTGCTCGGCAGGGTCCTTTTTCCCTTGCGAGGGGCATCTCTTCTCTCTGTGGCTTCTTTTCTTAAAATAAATTTGGAGTGCCCAATTCTTTCCAATTAAGGGGCAATTTAGCGTGGCCAATCCACCGAGCCTGCACATCTTTGGGTTGTGGGGGCGAAACCCACGCAAACACAGGGAGAATGTGCAAACACCACACGGACAGTGACCCAGAGCCGGGATCGAACCTGGACCTGGGACCTCGGCGTCGTGAGGCAGCAATGCTACTCACTGCACCACCGGGCTGCCCTCCCTCTGTGGTTTCTGTCTCGCAGATTGACTGACCTGGATTGCAGCTCAAGGTGTACTTTACTAAGATGTTTCCTACCACAAGCTGATTTATGTAATTTGACAGTAGCATCATATATGTCCACACAAATGGTCACTGGCTATGTTAGCACTGACACACAATGGGGTTGAATCCTGGTCATTTGTACCTTCTTGAGATACAGTGCTTCTCCCTTACACCCATTCTGTGGCATTTCACTCTGCAGCCACTAAATCTGTATGGCTGTTTTACATCAACTTTGCTAGACATTTAGAGAATAATAGATGTAATGCCTGCAGAGATCGATTGCATTTTTAATGTCTTGACAAAAGTATGTCCCAAAGGTCATTGACGTTTTAAAGTCCTGACCAGAAATGCAGCCTTGGACAGTTCCAAGTATATTTTCAGACAAGGGTCGGGTGGGAGCGAGATGAGTGTGTATGTGTGGGGGGCGGTGGGGGGGGCACCTGATCCCCTAGACTCCATTTTGTGTCAAAGTAAAGTGTCCAGATCATATTTTGCTTCTTAAAATTAAAGTGGTAAAATGACCATCTTTTTTCATAAATTTGCTGGCATAACTACACAGGCATGACAACCTCAACTCTATGATTTGTGGCATTCAGGAAATCTGCACATTTTTTACATCTGGGCGGTATCGTATATTACATTACGATTACATCAATCAAATTTAAGGCATGCATTTCAAACATGAAATGAACCGAAGGAACAATTTATCAATTTAATAAATTTGATGCAGTCAGAAAGTTTATGCAGACTTTTTATCCTGTTTGTTGTGACACATAGGCCCCAATGTTTCTTGAATGATGGGGAGGGAATGGGGTCACTGTCTGCAGCTCGAAAACCCGGAGTGTGAGAGGCACAGGGGCCCTGAAGAGATTAACCGCAGAATCTCATCTGATATTTGGGCAACTGAGAGGTTGGTTTGGGAAGGCCGGTTAATGGAGGGTGATATTCTGCATCTGGGCTTATGATTGTCCGATCATTGGGATGGGGTCTGGAGTAATCGGATTGTGGAGCAGAGACATGCAGTGGGATGGGGGGGGGGGGGGGGGGGGGGGGGGGGGGTGGATGATCTGGATAAGGGAAGAGACCATATTGTGGAGTGAACAAAGAACAAAGAATACAGCACAGGAACAGGCCCTTCAATCCTCCAAGCCTACGCCGACCACGGTACCTGCCAAAACTAAAACCAGATGCACTTGTGGAGTCCATATCCTTCCATTCCCACCCAGTTCATATATTTGTCTAGATGCCCCTTAAATGCCGCTATCGTACCTGCTCCCTCCACCTCCCCAGGCAGTGTGTTCCATATATTTACCACCCTCTGTGTAAAAACCTGCCTCGCACATCTGTTCTAAACTTTTCCCCACACATTTTAAACCTATGTCCCCTAGTACTTGACTCTCCTACCCTAGGAAAGAGCATCTGACTATCTACTCTGTCCATGCCACTCATAATCTTGTCGACTTCTATCAGGTCGCCTCTCAGCCTTTGTCGTTCCAGTAAGAACAGACCGAGTTTATCTAACCTCTCCTCATAGCTAATGGCCTCCATACCAGGCAATATCCTAGTAAACCCTCGCCAAAGCATCCACATCCTTCTGGCAGTGTGGCAACCAGAATTATACACAATATTCCAAATGAGGCCTAACTAAGGACCTGTACAATTGTAACATGACTTGCCAATTTTTATATTCAATGCCCCGATCGATTACGGCCAGTATGCCGTATGCCTTCTTTTAAAAAATAATTTTTTAATATAAAGTCAGAGTATCCAATTCATTTTTTTCCAATTAAGGGGCAATTTAGCGTGACCAATCCACCTACCCTGCACATCTTTTTTTTGCGTTGTGGGGGCAAAACCCATGCAAACACGGGGAGAATGTGCAAACTCCACGGACAGTGACCCAGAGCCAGGATCGAAACTGGGACCTTGGCGCCGCGAGGCTGCAGGGCTAACCCACTGCGCCACCGTGCTGCCCCTGTATGCCTTCTTGACCACCTTATCCACATGGGTTGTGACTTTCAGTGATTGGTGGACAAGCACACCCAGATCTCTCTGCCTGTCAGTACTCGCAAGAGTGCTACATTTATCGTGTAATTCCTACATGCATTGGTCCTTCCAAAGTGCATTACCTCACATCTGTCCGCCCAACACTCCAACCAGTTTATATCCTGCTGTATCCTCTGAAAATCCTCTTCACTATCCGCAACTGCATCAGTTTTTGTGTCGTCTATGAACTTACTAATCAGAGCAGCCGTATTTTCTTCCAAATCATTTATATCCACCACGAATAACAAAGGCCCCAGTCCAAAGATGTGTGGGTTAGGTGGATTGGCCATGCTAAATTGCCCGTAGTGTAAGGTTAATGGGGGGATTTTTGGGTTACGGGTATGTGGGTTTAAGTAGGGTGATCATTGCTCGGCACAACATCGAGGGCCGAAGGGCCTGTTCTGTGCTGTACTGTTCTATGTTCTATGTTCTAACTGATCCCTGTGGAATGCCTCTAGTCACAGACTTCCATTCAGAAAAGCACCCTTCTACTGCTACCCTCTGTCTACTGTGCCCAAGCCAGTTCTGTATCCAACTTGCCAGCTCTCCTCTGATCCCATATGACTTCACCTTTTGTACCAGTCTACCATGAGGTACCTTGTCAAGGGCTTTACTGAAGTATATGTATACAACATCTACTGCCTTTCCCTCATCTATCATCTTTGTCAATTCCTTGTAAAACCCGAACAAATTAGTGAGGCACGACCTCCCCTTCACAAAACCATGTTGTCCATCACTAATAAGTCCAATTGTTTCCAAATGTGAGTAAATCGTATTTCTAAGAATCTTTTCCAATAATTTCCCTACCACTGAAGTACTGAAGTAAGGCTCGCTGGCCTATAATTTCCTGGATTATCCCTGCTGCCCTTCTTAATCAATGGAACAACATTGGCTCTTCTCCAGTCCTCTGGAACTTCACCTGTAGCCAATGGGGATACAAAGATTACTGTCAAGTCCCCAGCAATTTCCTCCGTTGCCTCCCTCAGTATTCTGGGGTAGATCCCATCAGGCCCTGGACACTTATCTACTTTAATGCTTTTTAAGATGCCCAACACCTCCTCTTTATTAATATCAACATGACTCAGAATATTTACAGACTCTACCCTATACTCCTTATCCACCAAGTCCTTCTCTTTCGTGAATACTGAGGCAATGGATTCATTTTGTATATCTTCCATTTCCTCTGGTTTCATACATAGATTCTCTCCAATATCCTTGAATGGGCCAACCCTTTCTCTGGCTACCCTCTTGCTCTTCACATATGTAGAAAATGCCTTTGGATTTTCCTTAATCCTGTTTGCCAACGACATTTCATGACCTCTTTTAGCCTTCCTAATTCCTACCTTAAGTTCCTTCTTCCTAGCTTTATATTCTTCAAGGGCTTCATCTGTCCGAAGCCTTTTAGATCTTACAAATGCTTCCCTTTTTCTTTTTGACAAAGTTCATAATATCCCTCATTATCCAGGGTTCCCAAAACTTGCCACCCTTATCTTTCGTCCTCACAGGGACATGCCGGTCCGGAATTCTAATCACGTGATGGGAGACGAGTGGGGTGAAGGGAGGGGGACAAGGGTCGGTAGATAGCCTGTCAGGATTCTGGATGTCAAGGGGAGAGAGGCAGATATGGCAGGTTACCTCAGGGAACCAGCAGTCTTGTTTCCATTTGTCCCCAAGCAGTGCTGCAAAATCATTTACCTGCTGCATCTAACTTATTATCTCCTTTTAGCTGACAAGTTTCCCGAGCTTTGGAAACATGGCCTGCAGACAAATGGCTACTAAAATCTAAGGAGGTAACTTAATTTAAATATTCTAATCACCGACCCAGCTATTAAAGAGCAGGTTTGCTGTCCAACTGTCCCATTTAAACCAGAAATCATCATGTTTGCAGTTCGTTGGGGCAATAGTTTAACCATTATTTCACAATTTAAGTAATTAGTTGGATGTCAGATTGCTTTGGGGCATCTCGAGGATGTGGTAATTCATCATCTAAAAGTGAGTCTTCCTTAACCACTTCAACCTATCAATTGTGTGGTTGATGATTATTTGGGTGGATGCACCCACCTAATTATACCTGTGCTCTTCTGGGATGCGACAGATATTACATGAGTCATGACTTCAAGAGATAACCTTCATTGTCCTTGAGTCACTCCGCGACATTTCTTTTTGGGTCAAGTGTTGAAAGGAATATGATCTGCCTTAAAGTGAAGACATGTGATTTCTGCCTGGGAAGTGTGCATTAACCTCAATGGGCAGAATCTTGTCAGGGTTTGGAAAAGTGTCAAGCTCAGACAGAAAATTGGCATGTGACTCTCTAGTTGCACAGACCAGTTTTCTTGTGGAACCTTGAGCCTCTTTGCCAAAAGAAATGACTCGAAATTGTTTACGCCATTATTCTGGTGGAGTAGTGACTCATAGAGCCGGGAACCAGCTCCAAAGAGATCAGGGCGCCATCTTTAAAAGACAGCGCTGCAGCCTAATGGAGCCCAGCCCTTGTCACGGAGGTATGTGGTTCTCCCGCCCCTTCCCTGACATTGATCGCCGGTATACCCCCCCCCACCGCCCGACAAACCTAGCTGGCACTCCACACTCCCCCCCCCCCAAATATCCACATTATGTCCCTACCCACTACATGTCAATGCAACCCCCCTACTCCCTCTATGAGATTCCTACTAGGGTCAGTCCCTGGCACTGCCCCTGATACATGTTGGCATTGCCAGGTTGGTACTGCCCAGGGCTATACCTACCTCTGCACCCCTGGACGGATCTCTCGACTGTCCCACGCCTGACAAAATCGGGAATCGCGTTTCACGTTCCTCACAATATTTTCCACTCACGCCGCCAATCCCATGGATGGTGAGTTTGAGCTAAGGATTGCAGCCTATATCTTAGTATTAAAGGTTGAAATTAGCTGAATATTAATAAAATGGAACAAAGTTGTGCATTGAAATACGTAAAGCCGCATGCACAGTCACAAAGTTGCCCCACAGTCAGAAAGGTGATATAGCCCAACTTACCACAGATTTAATTGTCACTGGTTGTCAGGGTCACACTGAACCATAACTCCATACCTCCTAATGATTCCAGGGTGCTTTTAGTGCAAGAGGGTGGGGTGTATAAAAGTAAGGACATTGTGCTACAATTGCAAGGGTTTTGGTGAGGCCATTCCTCAGTACTGTGTACAGGTCTGGTCTCCTTACCTGAGGAAATGTATACTTGGCTGAGAGGAGGGAGCAACAATGATTCACTAGATGGAGAACGAGGATTACAGGGCCATCCTATGAGGAGAAAATAAGAATGGGCCTATGTTTTCCGGAGCATATTTCTGGAGATGATCTCATTGAAATATACAATATTTTTATTGAGCTTGACAGGCTGAGGCTGAGAGGTTGGCTCCCCTAGCTGGAGGCTTTCGAACCAAGGGTCATAATCACAGGACAAAGCTTTGACCATTTAGGACTGAGATGTGGCGACATTTCTTCTCTCTACCCCAAAGAACCAAGGATACTCAATTGTTGAATGTAGTCAAAATTGAGATTTTTGGGCACTAAAGGATATGGGAATAGATCAGGAAAGGGGAATTTAGATAGATGGTCAGTCATGATCTTATTGATCAGCACAGTAGCATAGTGGTTAGCACAGTTGCTTCACAGCTCCAGGGTCCCAGGTACGATTCCTGGCTTGGATCACTGTCAGTGTGGAGTCTGCACGTTCTCCCTGTGTTTGTGTGGGCTTCCTCCGGGTGCTCCGGTTTCCTCCCACAGTCCAAAGATGGCAGGTTAGGTGGGTTGGCCATGATAAATTGCCCTTAGTGTCCAAAAAGATTAGGTGGTGTTACTGGGTTATGGGGATAGGATGGAGGCCTGGGCTTAAGTAGGCGCTCTTTCCAAGAGCCGGTGCAGACTCGATGGGTCGAACGGCCTCCTTCTGCACTGTAAATTCTGTGATTCTATGAATGGTGGCAGGTCAGGCTCAAGAACCACATGGCCTCCCATTTCATTTCCTACCAATGATGTCACCCATATAAGTGGTCATAACCTCTCTGCAAGCTTATTGGATTTAAGTTGTCCTCACAGTCTTCAACCATGGCTGTTTAAAAGGTTGGTCGCAATGTGATTGGTGTCATTTTAATAAGGGTCTACCGATGAGTGTTCAAAATGTCCAACTAATTCAGGTTATCAGACCCTGATTTCTATAATAATAGGGGCTTATCACCTTGATTGCCATTTCAGGAAGAACAGAGCATGCTCAATCCAGGGTTTATTCAGATCCATTGGCAAATATTTTAAAATTGAATTTGACTTGTTTACAGCTATTACATTGAAGGTCTTGTGAGCCAGCGGGCAGCATCTCTACTTCTGAGCCAGAAGCTCAGGGTTCAATCCCAACCCAGGACCTGATGGCCAAGGAAGGTGCATTCAAAATGCAGCCAAACAGGTTTGGTACCAACCTACAAAATCCTTCCAAAACACGCCAGTGGCAGGTGGTAAGAGTAGGAGAGACTCCTGGTCAGCCGTACTTGATGCAGAGTGGTGCCTCTTAAGCTCTCAGCCTCTGGTGACAGGCCAGCGACCTGTTCCAGGGGAAACCTCACTATAGGAACATACAAAAGCCTGCCTCGTGCACCAATGGGCGTGGGAAGAGCAAACAAAGAACAACTGTGATCTTAACATGAACCTTATTTTGTAGGGCCCCGGGGATCTCGGCACCACCTTCAGGGCCCATGAAAAATAATTTGGGCGCCTGGCACCTTAAGTCCCCAATCGCCCCTCATTGCAGCCCCTTCCCTACTGTTACATTCCCATCTTGGGTCTGCTTTCCTTTTCTGATTCTGCTAAACTCCACTCGTAAGGGAAACCAGTTTGACCCGTAACAATTCACCTGGTGAATATTAATGAGACCAGAGCTTCAGAATCATGAGGGGGTTTTTTAGCCATCAGAAAAGATGGATGACCAAAAGTCAAAACCTACTCGATTGCTTGGAAAACGTAAACAAAAAAGAAACAGCTGGGTGTTGACAGCTCTTTCCATGATCTCACGGCCGTTTACAGCATTATTCCTTCGAATTGAACGGGTGCAGCCAGACAGCATTCCAGAACGTTCTGCGCAGTGGAACAAGCAGGCCATGCACAATGAATTTAGCATGCAATTTTAAAGAGACCGTACAGTGAAAAAAATAGGCCAACAACAAAAGTAAGTTATTGCTTTAACAACAATAATAATAATCTTTATTGTCACAAGTAGGCTTACGTTAACATTTCAATGAAGTTACTGTGAAAATCCCCTTGTCGCCACATTCCGGCACCTGTTCGGGGACACAGAGGGAGAATTCAGAATGTCCAAATTACCTAACAGCACGTCTTTCGGGCCTTGTGGGAGGAAACCGGAGCACTCGGAGAAAACCAACCAAGACATAAGGGCCTCATGAAAAGTATTGTGAGTGACCAAGTCATCTTTATAGTTGTTGGTTGAAGGATATACACATTGCACGAGGCCACGAGAAAGAACCTCCCTGCACGTCTACAGGTTAGCACAATGGGCTATTTTACATCCACCTGATGGGTCAGATGTGGACTTGGTATATGTGTTATTTAAAATAGGGCACATCCAACAGTGCAGAGCCCCTTAAGCACTGCACTGAAATGTGTACTTTAGTGGGGCTAGACCTGTTCCAGGGGAAACCTCACTATAGGAACATACAAAAGCCTGCCTCGTGCACCAATGGGCGTGGGAAGAGCAAACAAAGAACAACTGTGATCTTAACATGAACCTTATTTTGTAGGGCCCCGGGGATCTCGGCACCACCTTCAGGGCCCATGAAAAATAATTTGGGCGCCTGGCACCTTAAGTCCCCAATCGCCCCTCATTGCAGCCCCTTCCCTACTGTTACATTCCCATCTTGGGTCTGCTTTCCTTTTCTGATTCTGCTAAACTCCACTCGTAAGGGAAACCAGTTTGACCCGTAACATTCACCTGGTGAATATTAATGAGACCAGAGCTTCAGAATCATGAAGGGGTTTTTTAGCCATCAGAAAAGATGGATGACCAAAAGTCAAAACCTACTCGATTGCTTGGAAAACGTAAACAAAAAAGAAACAGCTGGGTGTTGACATGATCTCACGGCCGTTTACAGCATTATTCCTTCGAATTGAACGGGTGCAGCCATGCAGCATTCCAGAACGTTCTGCGCAGTGGAACAAAAGCAGGCCATGCACAATGAATTTAGCATGCAATTTTAAAGAGACCGTACAGTGAAAAAAATAGGCCAACAACAAAAGTAAGTTATTGCTTTAACAATAATAATAATAATCTTTATTGTCACAAGTAGGCTTACGTTAACATTGCAATGAAGTTACTGTGAAAATCCCCTTGTTGCCACATTCCGGCGCCTGTTCGGGGACACAGAGGGAGAATTCAGAATGTCCAAATTACCTAACAGCACGTCTTTCGGGCCTTGTGGGAGGAAACCGGAGCACTCGGAGGAAACCCACGCAGACATAAGGGCCTCATGAAAAGTATTGTGAGTGACCAAGTAATCTTTATAGTTGTTGGTTGAAGGATATACACATTGCACGAGGCCACGAGAAAGAACCTCCCTGCACGTCTACAGGTTAGCACAATGGGCTATTTTACATCCACCTGATGGGTCAGATGTGGACTTGGTATATGTGTTATTTAAAATAGGGAACATCCAACAGTGCAGAGCCCCTTAAGCACTGCACTGAAATGTGTACTTTAGTGGGGCTAGAACCCACAACCTTCTTGACTCAGAGGTGAGGAGGTTACCAACTGAACTTCAGCAGACACCTCATGCCTAAGGGCTTCCTAACTAACATTCATAATCTATCAACCTGGCATAAGCTATCACAGCTGAGAGAATGTAGCGACAGAGCTTGCAAGGGGGCATGGCCAAAAGTATTATCGCCCTGATTTTGAGCTGATTTCACTCTATTTATGTCCACTTTTTGGGCGATTCAGGCCATTTCAGTATCACTTTGTGAAGGGTAACTTTGATTTCACTGTGGGATTCTGATCAGACACGTCTAATCTTAGAGGCTGTGAGTGACTCACAATCAGGTGCAACATGTTTTCCCAAAAACTCTGAACCCTTCACCCTTCGAGTTGAAGAGTGAACATTTGCTTCATTGTGCAACATTTGAAGAAGTCATTTTTATGCCTTCACCGTCTATTGGAAGATTTTAAATCATTCACAACCACAATAAAGTAGAAAAATAATTAATTAGATGTCCTTGTTAGATGAAGCTAAATGTTCAGCAAACACAGGCAGGAAAGGGCACTCACACATTGTTTTTATTTAAATATGTTTGTTAAGACGATCTCTGTGACATATCCTGATAAGGCTTGAAATTGTGTTGAAGTGGTTTCCGGATTAGAGACGGTGAACAGCCAGTAACACCCCAGTACAGCACAAAAATGAATTCATGCAGGAAACCGAATGGATTCAACACAGACACAAAGCGAAACATCAGGCAGAATTTTTGCTATACAGACGTAAGCGCAGTGCAATAGAGTGCACAGTCAGAGACAGAAATCGGATGCTTTCCCAAGCGTTCCTATGAATGGTTTCATAGTGCTCTATCATTGGTACTTTTCTATTTTCGTGCAAATCTTTACTAATCCCATGGCCTTTGGGAGAAACCAGTCCACCTCTGGACAATGTGGGTACAGCACAAATGTAACAAAACGTAAAATAGAAAGAAGATACAACATGGGTGTAGTGAGGCAAAGGAGGCAGAGTAGATACAACCCGACATAATACACAGGAAACAGAGTAGACAAAACGCAGAAGAGACAGAGTAGGTAAACATGGAAGCGATGTGTAGGAGACAGTAGAAAGAATGCAGTGGAGACAGAATAGGTAAAGCCTAAGGGACAGTGGACATAAATTAGATACAATGCAATAAAGGCTACATATAAGGAAATACTTATGCACAATGCATCATAGACATTTGTTGTGCATAAAGAACGCTATTATACACAACCAAGAAGTTTTGACACAGGCAACACGGATAAGGACGATAAATGGCTTTAATGCCAATGAAGTACTTTTGTAAGGCAGAGAATGTGGCAGTCAATTTGCACGCCGTAAGGCCCAGCAAAGAACAATGTGCAAATGACCAGGTCATCTTTTTAACTGTTGATTGAAGCGCAAGAGTGAACTCTGTGGTGATATGCCTGTAGATAATGTCACAAGTACTCAGCAGTGTGACCTCCCACCAGCAGGTGCCCTAAGACATGGGTCAGGTGACATGCAGCTACCTCCAGAAGGTTGTAAGACGTACATGAGGACAGTCGCAAATACGGGTAATTCCCGGAGAGTCTAATGTAACTCTGTAATGACTTGGTCTGCACAAGATTCATATCATTACCTTACCACGTGTACATTAATAAATTATTGTTCTGGCTAAGTCACCAGCAGTTCTGTAAAATCATTGCTCGACAAGATCACGGAACACAACAGACACAAGAACACAGAATTTGAAGTTAAGAAATGAAACAACAGTGTTCATTGCTGGCCTCAAAGAAAGTTACCCACAATGACCTAGTGCTCTGTGTGGTGAGGAATTCCCTTGCTCAATGTCAGTTTGAATCTGGTGCAAAGTCAAGGGGTTCTCTGGGCATCCTGCATCAGCGATGTTATCAAGCAGGAAAAACATTTGGCAATCACATTGAAGTATTTTTGCAGACAGCAACCAGAAGTAAAATAGATAGAATTTTTCATTTTTAAGTAAAATTCTGCAGAGATCCAAATAAATGATTGGGATAAACACCTGGGATTAAGGTAGAAGCTGAAATAGCACCAACAATCAATTTGGAGTATTAGGAGCAGTTTTGGGCCCCATATGAAATGAAATGAAATGAAAATCGCTTATTGTCACAAGTAGGGTACAATGAAGTTACTGTGAAAAGCCCCTAGTTGCCACATTCCGGCGCCTGCTCGGGTGGCTGGTACGGGAATTGAACCGTGCTGCTGTGCTGGCCTTGGAAAGGGTCCAGAAACGGTTCACAAGAATGATCCATGGATTGAAGAGCTTGTCGTATGAGGAGCGATTGAGGACTCTGGGTCTGTACTCGATTGAGTTTAGAAGAATGAGGGGGTTCTTATTGAAACTTACAGGATACTGAGAGGCCTACATAGGGTGGTACAGTGGGCATGGAGACGATGCTTCCACTGGTAGGAAAAACTAGAACCCGTTGCCAAAGCCTCAGACTGAAGGGACGAACCTTTAAAACTTAGATGAGGAGGAATTTCTTCAGCCAGAGGGTGGTGAATCTGCGGAACTCTTTGCCGCAGAAGGCTGTGGAGGCCAAATCACTGAGTGTCTTTAAGACAGAGATACATAGGTTAATAGGGGGAATCAGGGGTTATGGGGAGTAGGCAGGAGAATGGAGATAAGAATCACATCAGCCATGATTGAATGGCGGAGCAGACTCGATGGGCCGAATGGCCTAATTCTGTTCCTATGTCCTCTGGTCTTCTGTCACAATGTAGAAATGTGATATTTCCCAGATATAAAATTGGTTTTTTAGGGAAAGCGAAACTGTTAAGCAATAATACTGAACTCAATACATCATTAAAATCCTTGTTACACTTCATTTAACAAGGTGTAACCTTATAAAGGGTTTTTGTAGGAAGAGTGAAGGTGTGAAAGTGGACGTTTGTTATAACACACGTGAGTCTTACGTTGTGGAGATGATTAACTACCCCGTGGATCTTGCAGAATACGAGCTCTCCGACAAGGGGGCGGGGTATCCTTAACAATGTTTGCTTTGTATAAATAGAGTCAGCCAGTAAGGCACCAACTACAGAAGACCCAGTAGGGAACTTTGGAGCTGTACATAATAGTAAAGTGTAAAACAAAGTAAGTTTTTGTTTTCCACCAACTCATTGTGGACTCTTTGCGCCCCACACAAAACTGGTGATGAGGATGAAAACTGCATAGTTATCCACGCTGCTGCCTGTGGCGCGCACAGATTTGGAGTGATACGGAGCCTTACCTACCCAACGGCCCAGACACTAAAACATTTGATGAGCTTGTGGCATTAGTGGGGCAGCATTTTAAACCAACCCCATCAGTTATGGTACAACGGTACCAGTTTAATACCCATGAAAAGACCCCAGGTGAGTCCATCGTCGATTTTTTGTCCAGGTTACGTCAAATTGCAGAATTGTGTGAATATGGCGCCACCTTGTCTGAAATGCTGCATGACCACTTGGTTTGCGGCATGAACAATGTGGCTTCTCAGAAGAAACCTCTGGCCAAAACTTCCCTAACGTTGCAACAGGCCATTCAAATTATACTGTCCCGAGAAAGCACAGAGCAAGCCCACCCAATAAGGGAGCAGGGGATTCTTAACAATATTAGCTTTGTATAAATAAAGTCAGCCAATAAGGCACCGACTGGAGAAGACCCAGAAGGGAAGTAAGTTTTTGCTTTCGGTCAATTCGGTGTGGACCCATGGTGCGCCTTACAAAAAAATTCTAGTTAGTTCAGTGTTTTCTAATTGGATGCAGTCTAGTAGGAACTTCATAGTGCACCCTATGGGAAGGGCATTGACAACGCCGTCTGGATTTTGTTATTAAACTGTGCGTTGTGGTGGCTAGAAGTTGGTAACACCCACTAATGCGTTCTGAGCATTGCTGAGAAGCTCCCGGGTGCAGGGCTTCTGCTGCAATAAGGGGCAGAAATCCCCTCGGCTCTGGTTTAGACCACACCCAGATTACTATGGCTGCAGGGCAAGCCAGTGTGGAGCGGGTGGACTCTATGTTGACTTTGCTTCTATCATGTTGGGGAGGGGGCAGGCCATAAACCCCACCCCCATAATATTCAGCCCAATATCATTCCGCAGTACGTGAAAAGAGTTTTGCTTTTCCAATTGCAAATTGCATCTTAATCATGATTTACTTACATTTTATTGTAATATTCGTGCTTTTTGCGCCAGCCAGCCAAATGAAGTCAACAAAAAAATCTATATTGTCAAAATAAGAGTGAGAAGAGATTCTGAGTACTGTGATTTCACAAGGGGTCGGGTGCTGGAAGGGCGGTATTTCCGAAACTCGCTCCTCCACTTTCTAGATCCCATGCGTCCCTCAGTCAACATGGCCGCCGAGAACAGCCAGGCTGTGGTGAATGTTGTTCACACCGGATTGTAATCTGGATATACATGTGTCTGTATTGTAAGTGCAGTTGCACTACCTGTCCTCCAGGGGGAGTAGCTCTGGGAATGCTCGAGTTGTATGGGACTTCTCCCTTGGCTCTGCCCAGGACTCCTCCTCCGGAAGCTCCTGTATAAAAGCTCAGTGCCACATGGTCAGCTGGCCAGTTCACCGAAAGTTCAATGGCTAACCGGCTGGCTCTGTTGTGAGTATATTAAAACCGCTATTCTAATCCAACAAATAACACGTGACCATAGAATTGTTGGTTCCAACGCTGGCCTCACACAAGATGGCCGCCAGCAATCTCAGAAGGAACCAGTGACATTTAACCCGGAAGCACTGACACCCTAATCATGGAGATGAGGTTCAGCTGCAAACCCTTAGATAGACTATATAAGTACATCAGCAAGCAATAGTAGAGGGTAGATGCCTCAGGTTAGAAGTGAGGAGACCTTAAACTCAGCCCAGGTGGTGGAGTGGGTGGTGATAAATTATTTTCTGCAAAGTCTCCCCAGAGATGTCAAGCAGTGGGTGAGCCAGGATAACCCCAGAGGGTGGACCAAGCTGGGGAGTTGGGAAAGAGAAGTGCTCATGAAGTTCGGGAAGTTGGAGGGAATGACCCCAGAATGCACTTGAAATAAGCTCACAAATCCAAGTGGAACATCAGAATGTGGATGTTTTAATGCACTCATGTTGATCATCCCAGCAATGATTACTCAAGGTATAATCTGTCCTCCTGGAGCAGAAACTATGCAGGTAAACTGCGTACACGGGGATACCTGGGGTTACCCTGTTACTTTACTCCAGTTCCACACCCTCAGAGGAAGTTATCAGGACAAGGTGGGAGTCATTGAGCTTCACCCCTAACTGGTGCTGATGGGGTAAGATTGTCCACTATTTCAGGAGTTATGGGAGCAGGAGGAGTCCCAAACTGTGTGTTTGGGAGAGGCAGAGGTTGGTCCCTCCCGCCAGTGAGCCTGGGTTGTCAGATCAAACTACCCGATGAGTTCCTCGAGCGATGAAGGCAGCTGGACCCCGAGATGCAAGTGGCCCCAGGAAGGATGGCAACTTTCCACAAAGGAATGGAAAGCAAGAATCTGATTGCCTAGTTTGGTTTGCGTTGTTTGGCTCTGAAAATCATTACCAGGCCTATCAGATGAAAAATGCTAGAGGCATGAACGTGGCAGATTGTAACCCATTGGGAGAAAGCAAACTGGAACCCAGTGGCTATACCAATGAGTTTAGTCTAAAGAAGGAGACATTTCTCAGGCACCAGGACTGGAATGACAGGATTATCAGAAGGTGTCTCAGCCTAGCAGCGCCGGCCCTAGGGTTGCTGGCGCCCCGGGCAAGCTGAACTTCGGCGCCCTTGGGAGGGGGGCGGGGCCGGGGGGGGGGGGCAGGGGCGAGGGGGGGCGGACCCAGGGGGGGGGGGCGGGGGGGGACCGAGGGGGGGGGACCGAGGGGGGGGGGCGGGGGGAGCGGACAGAGCGGGGGGCGGACCGAGGGGGGGGGGGGCGGGGGGAGCGGACAGAGCGGGGGGTGGACCGGGGGGGGGGGTGGACCGAGGGGGGGGGCGCCCTGGGGGAGGGCGGCCAGCCCTGGGGGAGGGCGGCCACCGCGCATGCACTGGTTGGCACCGGCCCAACTGCGCATGCGCGGGACCCGAGTCTCTGGCGCCCTCTAGCACATGGCGCCCCGGGCGACTGCCCGAGTTGCCGGTGCCTTGAGCCGGCCCTGCAGCCTACAGCTGTTCCAGTTTGACGTGGCCTACCATCCAGGTGCAAGCAGGGCAATGCTGATGCACTCTCAAGGATGTACGGCATGTTTTCACAACCATCCCCAGGGCACATGCTTCAGCCCAGGAGGAGGGCATGTGAAGTCACAAGGGGGTGGGTGCTAAATGGACGACATTTCTGATTCCCACTCCTCCAATTTCCAGATTGTGTCGGTTGCTCATTCAACATGGCTGCTGAGTACAGCCAGGTCTCACACAAGATGGTCGCCGGTAATCCCAGAAGGAATTGGTCATCTTCAACCTGGAAGCACTTTGACCCTAATCATGGAGATGAGGTTCAGCTGCAATATCTTAAGACTACATAAGTAGATCACCGAGCTATAGTAGAGGGCAGAAGCCTGGAAGTGAGGAGGACATTGGATTCCTGTGTGAATTGCTTGCTTTGTAGGTTACAACCAGTATTTTGGAACCTGACTACGGACTGTTTGAGCCTCAGTAACTGAGCCTTTTTTTAATGATCATGAACTTGGCTATGTGCCTTCACAAGTGTTAAACAATCAATTAATTTTTTGTTGATTTAACTTGGTCTTCTGGTTGCTAAACCCCACCAATATCGTCACCCAATCTTTTGCAACATCACAATGCATTCCCCAAGGATCTCCTCCAGAGAGTAACACACACCCAGAAACCATCTCCAAATATTGACACAATCTTGGGAACTGTTTCCAAATACTGACACACGCCCAGAGCTCTCCTACAGTACTGACACACTCATGGGAAGCCTCTCCAAATATTGACTCATTTTCAGGAAACCCCTCCAAATATTGACATGCCACTTGATATCGCGATCATCTGAAAGAGCATTAGTCACCCAGAGGAAAGCTATCATTGTATAATATGTGCAATTGTTATACAGCAATGCAAATACTGTGTTAGCATATTTACAAATACAGAACTTTGAAGACGCAGAGTCCCACAGCGTCCCCAAACTGGATCAAAGGAGCCCATGTTTCAAATTGTATATCACAATAAATGTAAGAATGTGATAATAATCTTTCTTATTGTCACAAGTAGGCATGCATTAACACTGCAATGACGTTTACTGTAAAAACCTTGAGTTGCCACACTCTGTTGCCTGTTCGGGTACGCAGAGGGAGAATTCAGAATGCCCAAATTACCTAACAGCATGTCTTTCGGGATTTTTGTGGAAGGAAACCGGCGCACTCGGAGGAAAACCTCGCAGACACGGGGAGAACATGCAGACTCCGCACAGAGTGACCCAAGCCGGGGATCAAATCTTGGACCCTGGCACTGTGAAGCAATGGTGCTAACCACTGTGCTACCATACCGCTGTGCTACCATGCCGCCGTGCTACCGTGTGGTGTTAAACACCAGTACGGACATGCTGAGACAAATATTCTACCTCACATATATGCTGAAGGAGACATTCTGGAATATGGTGAACATTCCCCACACCTCGGCAGTCACCTCTCTCAAAGGGCCACCAGTGAAGGGGTGATCCAGCTGGACCATCTCAGCCATCTGCTGCAAAATATGGCAGTGATCATTTGAAAACAATTATCTCCACAAGTCAACAAAAGCCCGCACGTACATAGCAATTGCCCTCACTGTGGACCGCAGTGGGATGCGAGGCTGTATTATATGTGCCCCTGCTAAGTGTGGTTTGGGTGGGGAGGGGGTAGGGGTAAGGCATATAGAAGAGGGTGGGAGTCCACCCCACCATCTCCCGCCCAAGATCAACCCCATAATATGGAAGGGGTGGGCGGCTGCTAAAATCAGCAGTCCACCCACCATATTCAAATATGTAATCAAAGGTCAATCAGGCTGTCTGCACCATAAAACATGTGACGTGGGCAATTGGGTGAGTCGGCAGCCTGATTATTTTTAAAAGCCCTTCAGAGGGCGGGAAAGCAGTTGGGAGGTGGGGTCCTGCACTTCAGGGGCAGCCCATTTAAGAAAAGCCCCCTCCCTTCCTACTTAACCCCCCAGCAGCCTTTGTGCTCCATCCCCACCCCCAACCAACCCAAACCCGTTTTGCCCAATGTCTTTGACTTACCTGCTTCGGGGATCCATGGGCTTTCTTCCTCCTACCTCTGCAGTCCCAGCAACGGCCACAAATGTGTGTGGCCATTGAGTGGCGGAAGTCCCACTTGACCTTAGTTTAATTGCCCCAGAGCACATTATGGCTGCAGGGCGGGTCAGCTGGGGAGAGCTATCCAACACACTGTATTATGTAGCCCCTGGACTGTGTATCAGTAACAGGTACAAGCGTTAGAGAAATTTTGCCAGCAATGCCTCTCCCACATCCTCCGGGAATGTTTTATTCATTGGAAGTGGACGTCGCCAGCTAGGCCAGCATTTATTACCCATCCCTAATTGCCCTTTAACTGAGTGGCCATCTAAGAATGCATTTAAGATTCAACCACATTGCTGTGGGTCTGGAGTCACATGTGAGCCAGACCAGGTAAGGACGGCAGATTTCCTTCCCTAAAGGACATTAGTGAACCAGATGGGTTTTTACAACAATCGACAATGGTTTCATGGTCACCTTTAGCCTGTTAATTCCAGATTTTATTGGATTCAAATTTCACCATGGTGGGATCTGAACCTGGGTCCTCAGACCTTTAGTCTGGGTCTCTGGATTATTAGTCCAGTGACAATGCCACCTGGCATCTAAGGGAGGACCATCGCACAAAAGCTTGTGTCCTTCTTGAAATCAAGTCCACAAGCATTCAGGTAAAACTCCTGCAAAATCAACTTCGATGGTTTGGCTATTCCACTTGCATGCATGAAAATCATCTCCCTCATCAGGCCCTGTTTTGGCAACTCTCAAATGGACAATGTTCCAGGAGTGGACAAGAGGAAATGTTTCACAGATGCTCTGAGGCTCTTCTTGAAGCATGGAAACATTGACCTTAATGACAGGGTGGTGACAATCTATCAGGCTGCATCACTTCCTGTCCCAATTCCTGATTGATGAACACATCCTGTATTCTAGATCTCACTACCTCGCCGGATGTCCTGCCCATATGCTCAAAGATCTGGGGGTCCTGGATCAGCCTGGTTTGCCACACAAAGATGAGTGGCTGAAACCCATGACACTGGGCAGCTGATGACAAAGCAAGTAGGAACTAGAGGCTGTTTAGCATAGGGCTAAATCGCTGGTTTTGAAAGCAGACCAAGGCAGGCCAGCAGCACAGTTCAATTCCTGTAACAGCCTCCCCCAACAGGTGCCGGAATGTGGCGACTAGGGGCTTTTCACAGTAACTTCATTTGAAGCCTACTTGTGACAATAAGTGATTTTCATTTCATTTCATTTTCAACTGCTGCTGAGTTTGACACGTCCCACCCTGATCTATTTTGGAAACAGACTGGATTCGCTGAACCATGAGATCAAATACCTATAAGTTTCATCAACAGGACTTTGGAGAGGTTTGCAAGTTCCTATCTGAGAACAAGGACAGAAGAATTAGGATCAGGAGTAAGCCATACTCCGCCATTAAATAAGATCATGACCGGTCTTAAATCTGCTTCAAATCCCCTTTCCTATGAGCCTCCCAAAACCGCTGACTGTCCCATCGATCAAAAGTCAATCGAACTCCGCCTTGAATATATTCAATGACACAGACTCCATAATAATGTACTGTGACCACAGAGGAGTCCATACGAGAGACAGAAAGAAACTGGTTATTTATTATTGAAGTAACTATTTACATGTTATACCTTGGTCCCAGTCGGGTCCACTCAGCTTGGCTCTCACTCGGGCCGAGCTTTTATACATTGCTCCGCTAGTGGGACCCCCGCCCTTCCCGTAACAGCCTCCCCGAACAGGCGCCGGAATGTGGCGACTAGGGGCTTTTCACAGTAACTTCATTTGATGCCTACTCGTGACAATAAGCGATTTTCACTTCATTTCATTTCAATGGGGAAGCTGATACTCAGCGAGACTCATGATGAGATTAATTGGTCTGACCCGTAGGTCTCGTATGGGCTATAACATAACAAAACTCTCAATTGCTTCAGTTTCAAAATTAATGGTCTCCCATTTAAGACGGGGATGAGGGGAAGTTCTTTTCTCTCAGGAAATGGTTAGTCTGTGGAATTCTGTAGATGAGTTCCGTGAACAGTGGGTGAGGAAATATAGGGACAATATGGGCTGTATCTTGCAGACACCATGACACTGACCTATGGGAATGATGCTGTTGAGTGGTATAGAGGGCAGCCTCTTGCACAAACATCTCCTGTTGCACAATACCAACCTCCGCAGCTATCAAATATAGAATTGGGTGCTGGGCTGATCAGTCACTTGTCCGCTTCCCGTTAGAGATCCCTTTCCCTTCCATTAATTTGTCTGTCACATTACTTGCCTCCTGAGCCAGCTAAAGGCTGCTGATGCTGAGAAACCTTTGAAGGCTCCACTGAGGTTTTCTGAATTTGAGCATCTCCCCTTCCCTTCCTATCTTATTGTGACTTCTCCTTTAATCAAGCCCAAACACAATAAATCCAAACAACCCTTTTGCATGCTGAGATCCTGAATATGTCTTTTCTGGACCTGATTGTTGGTATAATTCTGTATTCCTGTCACGAATGTGGAGTGGAGTGTGGGGGGGAGGTGCGGTGGAATGGAGGGTAGTGGTAGAGGAAAGGGTGGTCAATGCTACATGACTCCTGTCAAACACTTGGGACTGAATTCAGGGACTTCCGAACAGAATAGGCATAACGTGTGTGTTTATTGTCAAGGCGTTTTGTTGATTTTTTGGGGGCAAATGTTTAACCCTTCCTCCGTGACGCACTGAGAGGCTTGGAATATAAAAACAGGGATGTACTTCTGAGGCTTTATAAAGCACTAGTTAGGCCCCATTTAGAATACTGTGAGCAATTTTGGGCCCCATACCTCAGGAAGGACATACTGGCACTGGAGCGGGTCCAGCGGAGATTCACACGGATGATCCCAGGAATGGTAGGCCTAACATACGATGAACGTCTGAGGATCGTGGGATTATATTCATTGGAGTTTAGGAGGTTGAGGGGAGATCTAATAGAAACGTACAAGATAATGAATGGCTTGGATAGGATGGACGTAGGGAAGTTGTTTCCATTAGCAGGGGAGACTAGGACGCGGGGGCACAGCCTTAGAATAAAAGGGAGTCACTTTAGAACAGAGATGAGGAGAAATTTCTTCAGCCAGAGAGTGGTAGGTCTGTGGAATTCATTGCCACAGAGGGCGGTGGAGGCCGGGACATTGAGTGTCTTTAAGACAGAAATTGATAAATTCTTGATTTCTCGAGGAATTAAGGGCTATGGGGAGAGAGCGGGTAAATGGAGTTGAAATCAACCATGATTGAATGGTGGAGTGGACTCGATGGGCCGAATGGCCTTACTTCCACTCCTATGTCTTATGGTCTTATGGAGATACATTTTGTACATTTAAACTTGTAAGTAAATGCAAGTTTTTGGTTAATAGCATTGGAAAATGGGAGTCGAGTCTCTAAGATAATTGAAGCTTTGATTGCACAGAGGAAAATTGATAAAACTGAGTTTGTTAATTTCTTCATGGTAGTAACTGAATCAAATACCCTCTTAAGTCTGTCTTCCCATACTTGTGCATTGTTTGCCCTTTGCTCGAATAACTTTCCTGACTTACTTCAAGTTGAATGCACTTGGAAAATTTGAATGAATGCAAAAATTTCGATCCTCCATTTTTGAATCTTCATATCTATTGCTTAGTTTTGAGTTTAATGGGCAGCATGGTGGCACAGTGGTTAGCGCTGCTGCCTCACAGCGCTGAGGTCCCAGGTTCGATTCTGGGTCACTGTCCGTGTGGAGTTCGCACATTCTCTCCATGTTTGCGTGGGTTTCGCCCCCACAACCCAAAGATGTGCAGGGTAGGTGGATTGGCCACGCTAAATTGCCCCTTAATTGGAAAAATGAATTGGGAACTTTAAACAAAAAAGTTTTGAATTTAACAACAATGTAACGGGGTCTGTTCCGGGATTCTGGTGTTGCATTGAGGAGTTGGATTAGTACAAAAAGGGCATCATTCGATAAAACAATTATGCCTGTATAATCGTGGAATCATAATTGGCACAGAAGCAGGCTATCTGGCCCAATGGGTCTCTACCAGTTCTCCACAGAGCAATCCAATCAGCCTCATTACTTCACTCTATTCCTGTAGCCCTGCAAGTTTATATCCTTCAGTGTCCATCCAAATTCCTTTTGAAACCATTGATTGTCTCTGCATCCACACTCCAGGTGGGCAACAACTTGCAGGTCGTTACCAGTCACTGCATGAAAAAAGTTATTCCTCCATCTCTTACCCAAAACCTTAAACCTGTGTCCCACTTTTCTATAATCTTTATTTGTGTCATAAGTAGGCTTACATTAACACTGCAATGAAGTTACTGTGAAAAGCCCCTAGTCGCCACATTCCGGCGCCTGTTCGGGTACACTGAGGGAGAGTTCAAGATGTCCAATTCGCCTCACAGCACGTCTTTCGGGACCTGCGGGAGGAAACCGGAGTACCCGGAGGAAACCCACGCAGACACGGGGAGAATGTGCAGACTCTACATGGACAGTGAGCCAAGCTGGGAATCGAACCCAGATAATAGGAACAGTTATTACTTCTCCAATTTTATCTAAACCTGTCATAATACTGTACTTCACTGTCAAACCTATGGACCAGGTGCTAGAAAATGGGATTAAAACGAGTGGCTAGTTTCTTTTTTTGGCCAGCACAAACATGATGGGCTGAATGGCTTTTTATTTTTGCACCATATTGTTTCTACACTTCTATGGTTCCAAATTTCTCCTTAATCTCCTTTTCTCTAAGAAGAACAACCCCACCTTCTCCAAACTAACTTTGCAGCTAAAATCCCCCACCCTGTGAAACATTCTGATCAATCTCCTGACAAGCTCCCTCATATCCTTCTTGGTGGCTAGAACTGGATGAAATAATCTAGCTATGGCCTAAACGCAGTTCATGAAAGTGCGCCATCAGTTCCCTGCTTTCGTACTCAATGCTGCTTATTTACGAAGCCCTGGACCACATATGCTTTGCCTTCCAATTGTGGTTTGGAAAGTCTGAGCTGAGGATGTTGTGCATTGTTGTGGAATTGGTTTCAGAAAGTGTTACTCCGGGGGTTAAGGTAATTGCTACAATGGAGCAATCTCTCCGAGGTTGTTTTGAAAATGAGTCTGCTTGAAGCTGAGATTGGACTGCGGACAGCAATTAGGTTTGGCCCTTAGCTGTTAGTGAGCCACCAGCACTCCAAAGATCAGAGTCAGAGACATATAACCAGGTTCACAGCGATATTCCAACAATGTACAGAAGGGACAGAAAAGTTGCAACAAAATAATTGAATTCCGATAAATAAGGACCGTAATGCTGCGGCGAACAGTTGGTGTCGCGAAGATTGGCTTGACAGGCAATTCTCCTGAAGTTGAGAATGGGATGCTTTTCGATTTTAAAAAAAATAATTCTTTGGCCTCACGGTAGCATGGTGGTTAGCATCAATGCTTCACAGCTCCAGGGTCCCAGGTTCGATTCCCGGCTGGGTCACTGTCTGTGTGGAGTCTGCACGTCCTCCCCGTGTGTGCGTGGGTTTCCTCCGGGTGCTCCGGTTTCCTCCCACAGTCCAAAGATGTGCGGGTTAGGTGGATTGGCCATGCTAAATTGCCCGTAGTGCAAGGTTAATGGGGGGATTGTTGGGTTACGGGTATACGGGTTACGTGGGTTTAAGTAGGGTGATCATTGCTCGGCACAACATCGAGGGCCGAAGGGCCTGTTCTGTGCTGTACTGTTCTATTTTCTATGTTCTATGAGTGTTTCTGGCAAGGCTGGTCTTTATTGCCCCTTCCTTGTGGTGATATGCCTGTAAGCAATATTGCAGATGATTAGTGATGCGACCTCCAACCAGCTGGTGGTGGTACAGACCCACCAGGCAGTCTCCAGACAGAGGTCCTGTGACAAGGCACTCAGCTATAAGTGCTGGCACATCCGGTGATCGGGAGATTGTTTTCAGACATACAAGAGGACAGTCGTGCTCGGGGTAGTTCCAGAGAAGTACAAAGAAACTCCATGATTACTTGTTTTGTAACAGATCACTATCTTACCATGGGTGATTTAATAAATATAATGATTTGGGCAAGCCACAAGTCATTTGATAGATTCCTTGCTTGACAAAGAACACCGAACACAACACCCCTAACTACCCTGAGATGGTAGTGGTGGTCATTTTGCTGTACTGTCAGTAGTAGTTTGGTTCAATTGAGTGCTTCTTAAGCCATTTCAGAAGACAGTTAAGAATTAAACACATTGGCTCAGGATTGGAGTCACACATCGCCCAGTTAAGAATAATATCCTTTCCTCAAGGAAATCAGTGAAGCAATTGGGTTTTCACCACAATCCAGCAGCCAGTGCAATCACTTATCAATAATAGTTCTATCATATTATTGGTGCATTATTTTTAAAAGTGAATTCCGATTTTCCAACCATCATGTTGGGATTTGAACTTGCACTCTCTGCAGGCTCCCGGATTACTAGTCCAGGAATGTAATCGCTACATTACCTTATTGGTTGATTGGAAACCCGAAGCCAATTAAAAAAACTAAAGTTCGACTCACAAAAAAACTGCTCACAATTTGTAACATAATCACAAAGTAGGATTACGTAGACAGGTCGAGTACTTTTCTTGCGTCGGTGCAGATTCGATGGGCAGAA
The DNA here is from genome assembly GCF_902713615.1 of Scyliorhinus canicula. Lineage (NCBI taxonomy): Eukaryota > Metazoa > Chordata > Chondrichthyes > Carcharhiniformes > Scyliorhinidae > Scyliorhinus > Scyliorhinus canicula. Next base: position 193,366,314 of record NC_052152.1, read on the forward strand.
GGGCCTCTTCTGCACTGTATCATTCTGAGATTCTGTGATTAACATCTTTCTGTTTGCACCACATACACTGAGCAAAAGGAAATCTCTCGCGTTTTCTTTCCAAACTGCATCCCTTACCTGGTTTATTAAGGCATCTGAAATGTGAAAAGGAAATCTGAACAAATCATCACGCAACAAATGGTTCCAGCTCCATTTTATGTGCAACATCACCGACAAGCCAATGGCATGCAAGAATTAATTAGACATGACGACAGGCAAAAATACTTCAAGCCATTTTTTCAATAAATCTGGCAGAATAATCTGAGTTTCACCGTGTCTCCCTGGAATTAGGTGCCTTTGCACATTGATCATTGCGTTCTTTCATAATTATAAACTCAGACCCACATTTAGTTCCAAAAATAAAAGACGGAAATTCTCTTCTTGAAAAGTGGATCCTTTCGCCCGTGTAACCCTCGATATGTTGATGGAAAGATGAGCTAAGTGGGTCTCCTTATGTGTTCTGATCTTCGTGATCTTGTGTTTTGAATGTAATAGGATCCAAGGGAGGGGCAAGAATGTGAGAAGATCTCCTTAAGGGTTTTCTGGAGCTGTTTTGCATTCATACGGCAAGGCATGTGCAGCTTTCCAGATGTAAAGAACTCTTTTTCAATAAAAAGCCTTGTTTCTCAAGTGAAGGAGATTTTGATAATAGACAATAATATTAAGGAAAGTTGGCAGTTGGGGATCAGTGAGCTAAAAGATGTTTTCATCGCAAAACGCCCGATCTAAATCAGTCGGGAACAACTTATGTGAGCAACTCTGATCAAAAAATAACGATGACATTGTTTAATTTATGCCACATACGGTCAAATAACTATCAGGTGATCATAACTTTTGAGTGCTGCGGTGATATGCCTCACTGTAGATACACAAGGGGTTAATGTAAGTACACGTAGACTAGCTAGACGCTAGAGGGAGCACCAGAGAAATGACACATAGACACTCAACCAACAGGTCAGTAAGATAGGACACGACCAATGGACATTCACGATACACACAGAGGTGACACTACTACAGGGGGGCATTACACCAACCCATATATAAAGGACACAGCACACATGATCTTCCTCTTTCCAGTGGAGACACTCAGTGAGTACAGACACAGGGTTGATTCAACATCACACCCACCACGTGGATTGTAGCAGACTGGTTCGCTATAGAAGGAACAGTAGAGGTGAATCCGAATAGGAGAATTGTAAATAGTTTAATAAACATGTTGAAGTTTTCTCCACGTCTGAACCTTCCTTTGTCAGAGTGAACACCAAGGAAGCAGCTTATACTACGCCAAGAGCATAACAAGAGAAGTACCAGGCCTGTTGGTTGGCTTGCCTCAGTTGAGAGAGGTTAATTTGTTGGGCTGTTCAATAAAATGTGTGTGAGTGAGGAATACTGTCTCAATATGTGGGGAGATGGGTAGGGATAAAATTGATATCAAACCAATTGGAAGGAGTATTGTGGGAAGGAAGAACATGCACTTTACAGTGTTTCCCTTACCCCAGGACACCCCGAACTGCATCACAGAAAATTAAGTATTTCTTTTGCGGTGTGGGAAACATAACAGCTAACTTGCACAGGGCATATCTTACAAATAATTATGAAATAAATAGTCCGATAATCTGTTTTTTTTGGTATTGGCACTTGAGAGATTATGTCGGCACTGGGGGATCTTCCCTACTGTTCTTCAAACACAGACTGGGGAATTTATATGGCTTGTTGAGAGAATTGGCGAGGTCTTGGTCTAAAATCTCACAGAAAGACAGCGAGCGGGATTCTCTGTCGGCTGACGTCCGGATCGGGAAACCCGATTGGGCAGAGAATCGTTTCCGACGCTGAAATCATGGCAGCTCCGGTTTCATGCCAAATCACAATTCTGCGGCGCCACAACAGCGGCATCAATGGGTTTCACTCCCCATGTACAGTAAACGCCGTTGGCATATCATTAGCATGCCCGACCTAGTATTCTCTACCTCCACTGGGGGGAATTCATGACGGTGATGTTCACTTGTGCTTTTAAAAATCAAGAAACAGATGCTGTGGTTGATGAGGGAGAGAGAAGAGTTAGGATACGCAGAGGTGATACGCTGCTGGCCCTGACACTTGCTGGGCTGACTGGGGTTAGGGGGCCCTGCTGTGGCTGGTGGGGGGAAGGGGAGGAGTTGGATGCGCGATGGGAGACGGGCGTGGGGCCGAGGTGACCCCCCCACTTGGTTCTGGCCTTGGTTCTGCAGAGTGCCACTGGCCATCTGGGTGTCCCCACCCCACCACCCACGCACCCCACTCTCCACCAAACCATCCCCACCCAACCGCCCGCCACCCGCTGGCAGGCATCACGTGGGTCACCCAAGGACAATGCCCACGTACCCCCAACAAAGGGGCGTCAGATGGGGACCATGAAGCGTGCCGCTGGTATGGACGAAACCAGCCGATGGTACGCCTGGCAGCAGGGACGTACACCAGGGCCAGAGTCCCCCAAGGTGCCAGGGGTGCAGCGGTGGGGGAGGGAGGGGAGAAATGAGGGGGCAGAGTCCGCAATGCCAACCAGGGCCACTGTGCAGCCCGGTGGACCTGGTTAGGCATGGAGGTACGCACCATGCTAACATGTCGGTCCTTCACCCCCTGAAAACAATGGATATTGGAATACAACCAGCAATGATGGCCTTCCTACTAGTCGCCCTGGGTGATGCCTTGCGGTTCTGCGAGCTTGAGCTGCGTGATTTAACACAGTGGGCTAAATAGCTGGCTTGCAATGCAGAGCAGGCCAGCAGCGCGGGTTCAATTCCCATACCGGCCTCGCCGAACAGGCACAAGAATGTGGCGACGAGGGGCTTTTCGCAGTACTTCATCGAAGCCTACTTGTGACAATAAGTGATTATTATTATTATTAGGAGGAGGAAGTTGCAGCAGCGGGGGTCTGCCCCAGCAGAACAGGAGGCAGCTGCTGAGGATGGAGAGCCGGCCGCCCAACAGTCCAAGGAGGAGGAGTAGGAGGTGCAAAGGAGGCGCCGTATGACGCCTCGCGTGTACTGGCACCACCTGTCATTCGAGGACCTTTCGGACCGGGCATGCTGTTGAAGACTCCAGCTGAGCAGGGCACAGTGTGACTTATCTGCCAGATCATAGTGCACCTGGCATCACAGGAAAATGGGGGAGGAGACCCGCTCCCTGTGGCCATGAAGGTGATGATCACCCGGAACCTCTCTGACAGCATCTCACAGAGCTTGGTGCACAGGTGTATCTGCACCATCACGGAGGCCCTACACGCCCAGTTGGCACAATACGTCCATTTCAAAGTGGACTGAGCCCACCAGGTTGCCTGGGTAGTGGGGTTTGCCACAATCGCCGAGATGCCCCAGGTCCAGGGGGTGATCGATGGGGTGCACATATAAATATACGTACCCTAACCACTATGGCTGGGATGTTGTGTGTGGGAAGTCAAGTGTGTATCTGCGGCTGCAGGTTGTTGGCCTCCTGAGTGTCAATCACGAATCTGTTAAATCCGGCACCGTTTCTCATTGGAATCGATTGTGTCCCACGTGGCGCTGGTGCTAGCCCCTTAACAGTCATTCAATCAGTCCAGGTGCAGCGTCAGTTTTGCTCTCGTAGAACTCCACAAAACCTGCCCCGAGGTCAACACTTAGTCTCAGGAATGGATAATTCCGCAGAGCATCTTCAACAATGTAGCACTCCCTGAATACTGCAAAAGAGTGCCAGCCTATATTAGATGCTCAAGTGAATGATTGTTGCCTGAGCCCAGCTACGTTCTGACTCAGAGCTGAGAGTGCTCCCTCTGAGCCAAGGAGAACCAGTAAAGGATGAAAGAAAAAAAAACCAACTCCAAATAAATTTCAACCTTTTGTTGACTGTGATTACAAGAAGCAGCAACAAAAATGTTACATGAGAAATCTCCAGCTAAGCTTGATACTGGTCAATGGTTGATACGGGACAATGGTTTACCCCTGTTGATTAGATGATTGGCATTGAGTGGTCTCGGTGATGCTATGTGAAGGAAGATGAATGATTAATGGCCAGCCCAAAAGTAATGGAAAAAGATAGTTCCTTGCAAGACAATTCTAGATGGAACATACAGATAAATAGTAGATTTGAACTCAATGTCAAACTTTCCAACGAGGTATAAATTCACTGGAATTTGGTTTAAAAAACTACAAAAACCCTTACGTAAATTTTGTAAAAATATATTTCTTGCCAAACAAAATCAGCAGATCACATAGTCAACAAAACATACAACCAAATTGAGAACAGATTGTCATTTTCCTCTTTTTCTCCCCTTAACTAATACAACCGCCAACCACCCCCCCCCCCCCCCCCCCCTCAGCAATGCACCCCCCTCCCCCTCACCTGCAGGTGACCAACAAATCCTTGAATAGAGACATAAACAGCCTTCACCTTACATATAATCCCTCTTCTGACTGTTGAAGAACGAACGTAGTTTTCTTCCATTGTAAGAACTCCATCATATCGCCCAACCATGCCGACAACTACGACAGACCTCCATCACAATAGAATTTGCCGCCGGGCAATCAGAATGGTGAAGGCCACAGAAAAAAACCCTTACTTAAATGTAGAAAACGATGAGCAGAACCATCCGAAATCTTTGTGCTTTTAGTTACAAGCGTAGACTTTAAGATTAAGGATATTGTACTCTGGAGAAATATGGGCATGATCTACCTGGCTGGTAAATGACGGGAGACCCCGCTCCCGGGACCTACTCGTCTCACAATGAATCACGAGATCTAACGCAAACTCGCGAGATGCCACAATGTGAAGCCCACCCATTGTGGGCGGGATTACTTTTTGGCAAATCTGCATATGAGAATGAGACAGCTAGTCTCACTTAAATATGCAGTTCCCTGAGGTAACCAAATTGTTTGAATCTATCTCCTTTGGAGACCTCGAGCCATTCAGTACTGGTCTCCACAAATGGGGACCAGGCCGAAAGGCACATGTGGGAGTCTCTCATGGGATTGGACGCCCCCAGGGTCATGCCCTCTGGGCAGGTTGGTACCCTAGCAATGTTGGTGATGCCTGCTGAGGCCCCATATCTAACCGGAGTCAGGGTAGATAACGTTGTGTTACTTGGTGCTGCGAGCGCCTGGGAACACGTGGCTAAACGCGCTCGCTATGGGACATATTTCCCATTTGGTTAAATTGTGCCTTTAACCTTTCAGGTGAATAAAATTGAAAGGGGGCAAATTTCCTCCTCATTTTCAGAACATCACGGGCGCAATTCTCCGAACCCCACGCGGGGCCGGAGAATCGCCGCAACCGTGCCACGCCGCCCTGATGTCGGCGTGCAATTCTCCGAGGTGGGGAAAGTTGGCGCCATTTGCGATGGCACGTTTGGCGTGGCGCCAGTCACGGGCCACCGTCCGCGGCCGGGCCACCAATTCTCCGGCCTGGGCCGTGCGGCCGCGCGGAAACAGCAGAGTCCCGCCGGCGCCGTTCACCCCTGGTCGCTGCCGGTGGGAACTCTGCGCGAAAGGTCGGGGGGCGGCATGTGGGCCGGGGAAAAGCGCTCCTTCACCAGTGGGGGGGGCCTCCGATGGGGTCTGGCCCGAGATCGGGGCTCACTGATCGGCGGGCCTCCCCCGGGCCTACTTTGTTCCGCTTCTGGCCCCAGAACCACTGCGCCATGATGCGCAGGGCCGGAACGCTCCGCGAGTATACCACGCATGCGTCGGTTGGCGCTTCGCCACTGCGCGTGCATGGGTTGGCGCCGCCCCCAATCCGCGCCAAGATGTAAGGCTGGAGCGGCGTGAACTGCTCCAGTGCCATGCGGGCCAGAATTGGTTGTCCCTGTGCCCGTTTCGCGCCATCGTGAAACGCGATAGTGTTCATGACGACGCAAACACTTAGTCTCCATTTTGGAGATTCGCGCCCCACAAATTCACTGCACGAATGACACAGGAAACCTTTGTCAGGCAGGAAAACGGGGTGGAAACCTTTTCTGTTATTAAAAGACTTTCACTGAATGCCCTTGCGCTGTCTGAATCTTTTTACAATCCACATGTGAATTCCAACTGAGCTCATTTGACCATATCAAATTGAGGGTGGAGCAGGCCCTATTTTCCTGGCTTCATGCTCTGGCTAACTTAGACTGAGATTTATAATGTGCAGCAGCTGTGAGAATGAGCTGATACCAGGGGAAGTGAGGAATTTGTGACACAGCGAAGGGTCTCACAGTTAGAATAGTGATTTCTGCAGCTGGGAAGCCCATTATACAATGTGTATTTTTCTTGTTGCCATTTTACCTATGTTTCCACTTGTTTTTCTGCTACTTCTCACAATGAGAACACTAGAAGATTTTCGGATCACTCCAGTACACCCCCCGCCTCCCCCCCGCCACCACCAGCACCAGACCAGTGGGCCTTACTTCTGTTGTGGGCAACGTCTTGGAAAGGTTTATAAGAGATAGGATGTATAATCATCTGGAAAGGAATAATTTGATTAGAGATAGTCAACACGGTTTTGTGAAGGGTAGGTCATGCCTCACAAACCTTATTGAGTTGTTTGAGAAGGTGAGCAAACAGGTGGATAAGGGTAAAGCAGTTGATGTGGTGTATATGGATTTCAGTAAAGCGTTTGATAAGGTTCCCCACGGTAGGCTATTGCAGAAAATACGGAGGCATGGGATTCAGGGTGATTTAGCAGTTTGGATCAGAAATTGGCTAGCTGGAAGAAGACAAAAGGTGGTGGTTGATGGGAAATGTTCAGACTGAGTCCAGTTACTAGCGGTGTACCACAAGGATCTGTTTTGGGGCCACTGCTGTTTGTCACTTTTATAAATGACCTGGAGGAGGGCGTAGAAGGATGGGTGAGTAAATTTGCAGATGACACTAAAGTCGGTGGAGTTGTGGACAGTGCGGAAGGATGTTACAAGTTACAGAGGGACATAGATAAGCTGCAGAGCTGGGCTGAGAGGTGAAAAATGGAGTTTAATGCAGAAAAGTGTGAGGTGATTCATTTTGGAAGGAATAACAGGAGGACAGAGTACTAGGCTAATGGTAAGATTCTTGGTAGTGTGGATGAGCAGAGAGATCTCGGTGTCCATGTACATAGATCCCTGAAAGTTGCCACCCAGGTTGAGAGGGTTGTTAAGAAGGTGTATGGTGTGTTAGCTTTTATTGGTAGAGGGATTGAGTTTCAGAGCCATGAGGTCATGTTGCAGCTGTACAAACCTCTGGTGCAGCCGCATTTGGAGTATTGCGTGCAATTCTGGTCGCCTCATTATAGGAAAGATGTGGAAACATTGGAAAGGGTGCAGAGGAGATTTACCAGAATGTTGCCTGGTGTGGAGGGAAGATTTTATGAGGGAAGGCTGAAGGACTTGAGGCTGTTTTCGTTAGAGAGTAGAAGGTTAAGAGGTGACTTAATTGAGGCATACAAGATGATCATAGGATTAGATAGGGTGGACAGTGGGAGCCTTTTTCCTCGGATGGTGATGTCGAGCATGAGGGGACATAGCTTTAAATTGAGGGGAGATAGATATAGGACAGATGTCAGAGGTAGGTTCTTTACTCAGAGAGTAGTAAGGGTGTGGAATGCCCTGCCTGCCACAGTAGTGGACTCGCCAACACTAAGGGCATTCAAATGGTCATTGAATAGGCATAGGGATGATAAGAGAATAGTGTAGATGGGCTTTAGAGTGGTTTCACAGGTCGGCGCAACATCGAGGGCCGAAGGGCCTGTACTGCGCTGTAATGTTCTATGTTCTATGTTCTTACCCACAATGGCAAGTCTGGCATTCCCAAAAGCACACTGATTTCTTCCAGAGGATCCCAACCTTTTCAGTAACATGGCACACTACAATGGCACAAGCAATCACGGCGCACCCACCTTTTTCAGTTGAATTGATTGTCCATTTACTTACATTGTCTATGGTTATTGTCTTACTAAAGAGGTTTGCAACATAGTGCATGGAAGAAGCTCAATAAGAATCAAATGCGTTAATTTTTCAAATCCACCACAGAGGTTTGTACTTAATAGAGGCATACAAAATGATCAGAGGGTTAGATAGGGTGGACAGTGAGAGCCTTCTCCCGCGGATGGAGGTGGCTAGCACGAGGGGACATAGCCTTAAATTGAGGGGTAATAGATATAGGACAGACGTCAGAGGTGGGTTTTTTACGCAAAGAGTGGTGAAGCCGTGGAATGCCCTACCTGCAACAGTAGTGCACTCGCCAACATTGAGGGCATTTAAAAGTTTATTGGATAAGCATATGGATGATAATGACATAGTGTAGGTTAGATGGCCTTTAGTTTTCGACTTCCCATGTCGGTGAAACATCGTGGGCCGAAGGGCCTGTACTGCGCTGTATCGTTCTATGTTCTATGTTCTATGTTAATACACCATCTTCGACAGCGAGCATTTGACCCCAGGCCTTGAAGACTGGATACAATATGATCCATTGAACTTAAAATGGCCAGCCCTCAAATTGAGATTGTGAAAGCGTGGCTGCTGGGTCTCAAATTCAGCCAGGAATTCTTCCGCAGTTCTCCTTGGGAGACTGGGCGCATGGAGTGCCCAGTCATCCTTCTCCGACCCCATCTCCTCGAATCAATCAGGATGTTTGACATACCATGCAGCAGGGTTTCACGGGCTGGAATTCTCTGGCCGTTGGCTGGCAGAGGGAATCTGAGCTCTCGCCAGCACTGCAGCCTCACTGTGGGTGTCCCGGAAGCATGGACTGGCTTCAATGGGAATTCCTCCCATTCCCTGCTGTGCATAAATTTGCATGGCGAAGGATAGTGAATCACCTCTGGATTTACACTCTCAGCGCGAGTGCAACTCAGAGGTAATTCATCTCTGGCAGGGGAACATTCTCCATTTCTTGTGGTGATATGCATCACTGTAAATACACAAGTGGTTAATGTAAATACATGTAGACTAGCTAGACACTAGAGGGAGCACCAGAGACATCACACACACATACTCAACCAATAGATCAGTTAGATAGGACACGACCAATGGGCATTCACGATACACACAGAGGTGACACAACCACAGGAGGGCATTACACCAACTCATATATAAAGGACACCACACACAAGATCTGCCTCTTTCCAGTGGAGACAGTCAGTGAGTACAGACACAGGATTGATTTGAAATCACTCCCACCACGCGGATTGTAGCAGACTGGTTTGTCAGTCTGAGTAGCTATAGTAGGATTAACAGTAGTGTCGAACCCAAGTTATAGAAGTGTATATAGTTTAATAAATGTGTTGAAGTTATCTCCACGTCTGATCCTTCCTTTGTCAAGTGCACCATAAGGAAATTGCTTATGCTACACCCAGAGCATAACAAGACATTTCTGAGGCCCAGTGCCGGTATGAACAGAGAATCCGCGGGAGGTACATGACAGGAAAATCGGCTTCAACCCCTCACCGATTCCGGTACCGGTGAGAGGCTCGCACCGGCTGCGCGTGAAACTCCCGTGAATCGCGCTGAAAATGACAGGAGGATGGCCGGGTCCTGGGCCGCACATGCACAGGTCTGACGACTCTGCACTGGTCACGCCGTAAAACATGGAGCAGGCCGTGCTCGAACACTAACCCGCCAACCGCGGTCCCTCAGCCCACCCCCTGGCCACACCCTACCAGTCCCCCCAGCCATAATGGAACCCCCTCCCCCAGCCAGCAGCACGGATCCCGGACGAGTGTGGCAGCACCGGACACTGTCCGCAGCCGTCATGCCGGGTTCCCGACCACTGGGCCCACACAGTCGGGGGAGGCAGCGACAAACCACCGCTGGCCCCGATTCCGGTGTCAGAATCCATTCTCAGCCCAATCGCCGATCATGATTTTGACGTCGGGCTATGGAGAATCCAGCCCTTGGTCTCCCAAATTTGGAATTCAGCCCTTGCCTGTAAGCCTTGGGCGGATCCTCCGGTGGCCGACGTTGCAATCGCGTTCGGCAATCAGCCGGAGAATCCATTTTTTCTCCAGAATCGGGAGCGGTGCCATTTTTCCGATGCTCCGCTCCATCAAATACGGAGTACTCGAGGAGTATACCCCACGCCATCAGGATGGCTTCAGGACGTCACCTGAGGCCCTTCCCGATGCTCCGTCCCCTGAGCCCTCTCAGTTTTTGGGGACCTCGCGTGGCACTGCGGACCTTGTCCAGCGCCACCACAGTCGGGGGAGAGAGCCGTTCCACTGGCTGCGGGGGGACTGGTGTGGGGGGGGGGACTGTTGTGGGGTGGGGGGGGGGACTGGTGTGGGGTGGTCTGGGGGTGGCGTAGGGAGTTACAGGACGGCAGTTTTATGGCAAGCCAGGTGCGCGTGCGGCCTTCACCATGCTGTACGGCATGGCTGCCGCAGGCCCCCGCCCTGCGCTTGCACGGCCACAGACCCGGCCATTCTGCCTCCATATTGGCAGGTAAAGCCGGGGATTCATGTGGCGCGGCTGCTAGCCCCCCACCGGGCGGAACATCAGTGCGGGGGCGGCACTGACTTTTTGCTCGTAAGACCAGACAGATCCTGCAGATATAGCCACAGAATCAGAGAATCCAGCCCCTTATTTCTGAAGAAAAATGGCCTACTCTGTTCTCAGTATTTTCTGTGTTCTTGAAATTAGAGTGGCACCAGCACTGTCACATGGATTGTCCGCCCCTATTTGCCCTGGGAAGGTAGTGGTGGGGCTACCTTCTTGAATGTTGCAATTGTTCATACAACTCAGTGCATTTTCTTTCATTCTTCTGATTAGCACAAATGTACTAATCATACAACAAGCATTGGTTAAACAATAATGTGATTCTTTATTATAAGATAGGACTATAGACATACAATGGTAATTGGGAGGCTACGTAGACACATCTGACATGTAGGACTGCTGCTCTGTTCCATTGATAAACTGCATGGGGTGATATAGCCCAGACGGTCTCATGGTGGATTTTGATGGGCAGCGGTTTAGGATATGCTCCTCAAAGGTACGTGTGATTCACAACATTTTTGAGGCGACATTAATTATCAAGCACATACTGTGGCCGAGAGTCATGCAAAGCAGATGGCAGCTTCTCTTCCTGAAGAACACGAGTGATCCATTGGGGTTTTGTGATGACCTATTACCACCTCTTGGCTATTCTTCCAATGCTGGTAGGATTTGAACTCATGTTAGCATGATCGCTAACCCAGAATTGAAACAACAGTACGCTAATTCTTTCATTTTTCTCTTCTGCTAAAAAAGATGCTGTGCCAGTTCTAACATTTAGAGAATACTGACTTTCCTCAAATCAGGAGACCAAATTTCCTAATTTAAGGGGAAATCGCTAACTGAATAGATGTATTTAAGGCACCTTTATTCTTCCTTGCCTCACTTTTAAAAGGATGTTGTTTATAATTCTCAAGTGGAGGTTTAACCCAGATCAATGGAGAGGTGTTAAAAACCAATTTGGATCAATCTAAATTGATTTTAAAATTCTAGACAATGGAAAGCTATTCAAAAGCTTGTGAAATTGTCTCAGGAATATTCAAACAATCTAATCAATAGCTACCCAATTTGAGAGAACCTTTGTGATTCAGACAGCGTCTTTCAAAACTCAGTTATTTGCACAAACAAGAAATTCTTATTGTGTGCCTGGTACCTCTGATTTATTGGCTATTCTTGCCCAATGATGCTTTAAGAACAACTCTGAACTCTGACTAAGTTCACAGCAACAGCAGCGATTTTTAAACAGTGGTGTCAAGTGTAATCCTTGGTGCCAAAAACTCTGAACTCCCATTTTTATTTGAATCAGAGGTGAAAGTTACATGATTTCTGGCTGCACAGGTTTGATAGGTCAAGAAAGTGTCAAGATGGGCCGAGAGACATTGCACAAGCCCATGCCTGTAACCTACTACAACAAATTAATTTACAGGTACAGTTGGGCGGCACAGCGGCGCAGTGGTTAGCATTGCTGCCTCATGGTGCTGAGGACCTGGGTTTGATCCCGGCCCTGGATCACTGTCCGTGTGGAGTTTTCACATTCTCCCTCTGTCTGCGTGGGTCTCACCCCACAACCCAAAGATGGGCAGGGTAGGTCAATTGGCCACGCTAAATTGCCCTTAATTGGAAACAATTGGGTGCTCTAAAAGTACTAAAAAATAAATAAATTTATCAGTACAGCAGTGAGGAATCATGAAATTTCTGATCCTAGTTCTGGCCAGTTCTTTGAGGCCCAAGGTGCATAATTTGACTCTCAGGCCAGCATCTGCGGATGATCACAGTATCAATGTTTTTGTTGAAACGTAACGAACAAAAGCTTATGTGTTGCATTTCTGACTAAGGTAATGATTTAACTGCTTCCGCTGTAAACGGGTGCTATCTACATTCACATGCAAGGAGGCATTTAATTTATATATTATATATTGCTTTAAGGGAGCTGGCAGGATGCAACCTATCTTCTTGGAATGTACGATGTTAGGAGTGGGTGAAGACTATTCCTTCAGCCTTTGGATAATCCAACACTATGTGAAAAGATAGCTTCTCCTGGTTTTGCTCTTACAAAGAAAGAAGATTGAAATGTGACCACCTTATGCCCCAGAAAAGGTAAAAATCAGCTGCTAACAAGAAATATGGCAGACCCAATTGCGAATCTCGGGCTCACATGTAGATAACCATGTGTTAATTTAGATCTTGAGATCTCTTTGAAGTGTATTAATCAGTAACCGATGAGCTAAACATATGTATAATATTTTAAACAATGTGTACAAAACTGGAAGCAGGTGAGTGCGGCCTGACAATGATTATGTTAGTCCTTATGCAGCATTTTGAGTCTTAGAATAGTTAATAACTCGGTACATGGCCTACTCGACAAGGGAAGCGAACAAACTGCTTCCCTTATGTTTTAAATAAAGTGATTTTGATTATATTAATATGATGTATTGCCCTCCCTCTGAACTTGTTCAGATACGGGTTCTGGTTATCAGATATAAAATGTATGACAGAGACGTACTTTGTAGGTACCAGACAGGCAATCCATTACGGTTCCTTTCAGCAGATAATTTTTTAAATGCTATAAGATGTAAATACTTTGAAATCTTTCCTGAAACAAAATGACTGTCCGCTAGTACTTCAGCTGAGTACATCTGTAACTGATTGGGAAGAAACCTGAATAGATTGTCTGCAATTAAGGAGTAATGTGATTGGGCAAGAAAGCCCGATGGCCACATCTCACCTGTTCACCCATTAGGAGGGAACATGGTTCAAATGAGCCTCCTGTTTGATGTAAAGGAAGAATAAACTCACTGGCATTACTGTCTGCAGTGAAATGGTATTATTTTGTCTTTACCTCTTGGTGGAGTTGGTTGTCCATTGTTTATGGAGCCGGCCCAATTTTCCTTCTCTTGGTTATGGGAGAGGAAACTCTGGCAAATTCTACGAAGAGCCAACGATCTGGGCTGCCAGATTCCCACCAGACAATAGTCTACCCCATTGTCTAGACTACAGACGGTTACCCAAAGGAGGCATGGCCTTCACGCAGCGATGCATTCAGTAACTAAAGGGGAAAATGAAAATTAAACGAAGAGCGCAGTTCGAATCGATTAACATGAAAGGGGAAGAGAAAACATAGTCTGGTACATTTTCATTTGCACCACCTGGTCGACAATTTGGTGCAACAGATTGGCTGCTCTTAACAGAACCCCTTGCCCCAGTCGATCACTCTTTTAAAGTCAATGATTTCCTTAAAGGCAGTCTGCTTCACCAGAGTTCTGCTCTGGCAATACACCCTGGTGCCAGCTTTAGCCATCACATTGCGCCCCACTATAAAATGGAAAGGGTCGTATGACACAAGTTTGTTTTGGGTGCCTGCTCATCGTTGCCAAGTTTCTTCACTTACAACAGAATGCGGCAAGAAGAGATGATGTTAAAATGGGGTAGATGGAACAAAACTGTTCCTGTTTTTTTCTGAGAACTCTCGCCTGGGGGCAGCATAGTGGCACAGTGGTTAGCACTACTGCCTCACAGCGCCAGAGACCCCGGTTCGATTCCAACCTCGGGTGACTCTCTGCGTGGAGTTTGCACTTCTCCCCGTGTCTGCGTGCGTTTCCTGCGGAAACTCCGATGTCCTACCACAGTCCAAAGATGTGCAGGTTAGGTGGATTAGCCGTGCTAAATTGCCCCTAAGTGGGTTTATGGGGATAGGTTGGGGGATTGGGCCTAGGTAGGGTGCTCTTTCAGAGGGCCGATATAGACTTGATGGGCCGAAAGGCCTCCTTCTGCACTGCAGGGATTCTATGATTCTATGATGAGGGGGCATAGTTTATAAATAGAGCTGGGCCTTTCAAGAGCGAAATTAGGAAATGCAAAGACTGGTGGAAGTTTGGAATTTACATTCGTTGATGCTGGATCAATCGTTAATATCAAATCTGAGATCAATATATTTTTGCTATCCAAGGTATTAAGGGATATGGGGCAAAGAAGGGCACATAGAGTTAGGTCACAGGTCAGCCATGAACTTAATGAATGGCTGAACAGGCTTGAGGCATGAAATTGTCTAGTCCTGGTCCTGTACCTTTATCTTAAGAGAGTGTCTCACTGGTTTCCAGCATACGCTTTCCATTCCCTCATGAAAATAAACTGTAGTTGTTACTGAATTTCATGCATCTTTCCTCTCACACACTTTTTTGTTTTACTCATCAGAACCATTTAACATACCCAAGTGAGCTATGATGTTAGTCCGGGCACTTGCTGGAAAAGATCCGCAGTTCTATGTACTCCACATGGATGATCTATTGATGGAAAGTTTCCAGAGCAGAACTCAGTTGAAGAAATATTTTGAGACGAAAATAAGCTGTCTCCCACAAATTGAATCTCCGACTCAGTTATTCAAATGAGTCAAAGTCATTACTCAACATGGATCTTTTAACAGAAGGAACTATTAATATGCATTTCGCAATCATAGATATCGGGTGGGATTTAACCAAAACGTTTCTAAGTATGGTAGCGAGCGGGAACTGCCGTGAACTTCCCGATGCTCGAATCAGCGAAGCTGTCACCGCTTTAAAACATTAACTGGTCCACTCAGATTTCATAGAATGTTTTACAGTGCAGAAGGAGGCCACTCAGCCCATTGAATCTGCACTGTGCCTTGGAAAGAGCACTCCACCCAAGCCCATACCTCAGAGATGTGCTGGATCCCAGGATCCAGCTGGGTCCTAGTCAGATGCAGAGTCTCTGGACCAGGTTTACCTGGAGCTGATACAGACACTAGGGTTTGGTTGAGAGATTCACAGGGCGATATCAGCGACACTCCAGCGGGTCCATAGCCGATTAGAGGAGTCCGAGAGGCGATGGGTGCAGGAGATGGCGGCGGCCATGCATGGCACCAAGGCCAACACTGCTAGGGTGGTGATCGCAGTGGAGAGCCTGGTACACAACATCAGCAGCATGAGTACAGGTATCCAAGGGCTGGCTCAGTTGGTGTCGGCCATGGCTGAGTACCCCAGCAGCGGGTCCTGGTACCGGGACCTTGATGAGGCACTGGAGGCATGTCCCAGTCTCAGGTGGGCATTGCTGAGGTGCTCCAGAGCATGTCCCGGTGCTGGGGGTGGTCTGTCAGTCTAATCGGGCATAGCTGAGGCACTGTGGGCTTGTCCCAGTCTCAGGTGGGCATTGCCAAGGTGCTCCAGAGCATGTCCCGTTGCTGGGGGAGGTCTCCCAGTCCAATTGGGCATAGCTGAGGCACTGTGGAGGTTGTCCCAGTCGCAGGTGGGCATTGCCGGGGCACTGTGGAGCATCTCCCAGTCACTGAGGAGCATCGCTGAGGGCATCGACACTGTCATCAGACATTGGGAAGCCGCCAGGACTGGCAGAGCCAGATACACAGGGGCAGCCGGGGATTGATCCAGCTGCCCCTCCATCCCGAGGTGAACCCCAGGGCCCTATTGGTGGGAGGAAGAGATAGGCGAGGGGTTAGGAGAGGAGGAAGCACCATTGGGGATGGAGGCAGTTAGGGGACACACGTGCATAGCATTAAAAAGAAGTTGACCTAGATCAATATGACATCTCTGACACTTTCCTCTGCAATACGGACTGAGCACCAACCCCATGGAGGTCCTAGATGCTTCCCCCCCCCCCCCCCCCCACTGCCCCCACCACACCCTGCTCCCCAGGCACCCCCCCCATCCACGTTCAGGTGATGGGTGTGAGCGAGCACTCAGCAGACAGGCGGGCTGGCAGGCGCAGTCCCAGCGAATCAGCCAGCGAGACCATGATTTGAGACGTGAAGCCCATGGGGCCACGTTAAGTGGTCCAATTAACGTTTGCTACCAGTGACAGCTACGCCAGGCCGAGTGCCGGGAAGCTCACGGCAGTTCCCGCTCGCTACCACACTTACAAACTTTTCCATTAAATCGCACCCTTTGTCTTTATCGTGAGTGGAAATGGATTGTTTCTAATGTTAAGTTAAAGGTTAGCCCAGAAACCAAAAGAACAGAGGTTGAGATATGATTGGGCTCTTTTGTGAATAAAAAACAATTTCTGTCATCTAAATTGCAGGGGGTGTTCTGTAGCTTTCAAAAACATCAATGAGCGAGCCTTATGCTAATTTAACCTTTTATGTGATGTACAAAATAAAATTGTCCATTCATCACAAGCACCCAGATATCTCTGGGTGGGGGGGGGGGGGGGGGGGGGGTGGGGGGGGGGGGGGGGCAACATCAAGCCGAAGACAGATTTGTGAAATGATTTTGGCTTTTATTTCAAGCTTGTCGGTCAAATTCTTTGGCTTGGCGGCTTCAAGACAGGAAGAGCCGGAAAGCCCTGAGGCCAGTGTAACAATTCTTTGGCTCCCCATCCTGCTCATTGATAAAAGGCTCTGCCCGTATTGGGCCAGCGCTGTGGATGCAACAGGAGGATATCATTAACCTGGGCTGGCAGAAGCAGGTGCAGCTCTACCCGGACAAGCACGCTGCATTTTGAACATGGGTGCTCCCAGCTACGGGAGGGAGTGAACAAAGGGAGTCCACTTCATTTACTTTCAACCGGGTTATAAAATTGGTCTGCAAGTAGATCGGGCATGTGCTGCACTGATAGATTTCCAACTCTGTTATGTGGCAACCCCTGTGAACATTGGTATCCTCTATGATATTGCCTATACCAACATATACATGGCATATGCATGGCATATACATGGCATATACATGAAAGAAAAACAGTTATGATCACCACAATTCAAAATATATTTTTACTAACTCAATGCGGCAAGGCGAAGCAGTGGTTAGCACTGCTCCTCACAGCACCAGAGACCCGGGTTCAATTCCAGCATTGGGTCACCGTCTGTGTGAAGTTTGCACTTTCTCCCCGTGTCTGCGTGGGTTTCCTCCGAGCGCTCCGGTTTCCTCCCACAGTCCAAAGATGTGCATGGCTGTGCTAAATTTCCCTTTGGTGTCCAAAGATGTGCAGGTTAGGTGGGATTACGAGAATGGAACGGGGGAGTGTGCCTAAATAGGGTGGTCTTTCAGAGAGTCGGTGCTGACTCGATGGGCTGAATGGCCTCCTTCTTAACTGTAGCAATTCTTTGGTTCCATTTGATCAGCGAGTTCAGGAAAGGTAGAACCTCGACTTTTTTGACATGCTGAACTTAATTTCTAAAATGTCTTT
Organism: Scyliorhinus canicula; assembly: GCF_902713615.1. Lineage (NCBI taxonomy): Eukaryota > Metazoa > Chordata > Chondrichthyes > Carcharhiniformes > Scyliorhinidae > Scyliorhinus > Scyliorhinus canicula. Next base: position 193,383,952 of record NC_052152.1, read on the forward strand.
CGTGGGATCCGAGTGTCACTGGCAAGGCCAATATTCGTTGCTCATCCACAATTGCCCTTGAGAAGAGCTGGTGCAGACTCGATGGGCCGAATGGCCTCCTTCTGCACTGTAAATTCTATGATAAAGTTCTTGAACTGCTGCATTCACCTAGTGTGGGTGCACCTCCACCTCCACCATAATCTATGTTTACATCCAGGCAGGTGCAAACCTTACAAACGTACAGGTCCCCTGGATTCCGCAAACTGAGAATAAACAAATGAGTTTGTAATTTGTTTTTGATGTTGGCTAAGAGAGGAATTTGGCTAAGTTGGCTAAGTTCGAACAGTGCTATGGGATCATTGCCATCCACAAGAACAGTCAGTCTGAATGTGGGTTCACATCAGCAATCGGGCACACACAACCCTATACCACTATTTCAATAGTGTCAGGAAATGGCTGCCCAGCATTTAATAATCAAGAAAAAAAGAAGTGGGATAAAATAAAATTAAAATTTAGCTAATAAAATGCCAAGAGAGATGAGGGACGGAATTTTCTCACCATCAAAGAAGCCTTACCACTGGAAGTGGGGTCCATCCACCTGCCAGGACCAAGGGGTGGCATTTTGCTGGCAGCAATCATTCACAGTTTGCTGCCTGTACGCCCATCCATTTGAGGACAGTAGTCCACCTCTCAGGGTTGTTGGCCCAGTCAAGAGAACCAATTGTCAGCCTTGGCAGAGCTACCACTACGTGACCACCACTGAGGCTGCAGGACAAGGAAGGCCTTGTAGCTGAGGCAAGTTTCCCTTCTGTTAGTGGGAGCCAGTCAGACAACCCCATGATCGGGGCCGAAGGGGGTCGTATTCCAATCACAGTGCCTTAGCTGCAGAGGCAGACATTGTCACCAGGTGGTCCCTCTGAGCCAAGGTGCAGCCATGAAGTAGATCAACACCCCCACCCCCACCCCCCAGAACCCCACTGCCAGGCTGCCAAGATTTATCTGGCAGTCTCCGTACAAGATGGTGGGTCTTCCCCATTTGGGCAAAATGCCCGTTGGGGTTGGAAAGTGGCCCTTAAATGGGCGTGAGTGGCTAAATTGGTCACCCAGTAGGCGACCACACCACCGAAGTTCCTGCACTGGGTACTTTGCCATGGTAACGGGAAGATGTCAGGCTCCCGTCTTCAACCTTCCTGCACACCAACTCCACACTGTTCCCCCCCCCCCACACACTCCATCACCCCCCACCCCCTGCAGTATTACCACTTGTTCTGCCTCACAGCCCATCACCATAAATCTGTGAAAAGTAAGGCCAAGGAGCCAATAGGAAGGATGAAGTTTGACGGGGCAGACGTTTCCTCAGCCTCATTGGTTATGTAAGTGGTTATGCAAGATTTACCTCAAGGTGCCTATTTTTCTTATGCTTGTGTAAAACTTTAAGTGTTAATTAAGATTGATATGGCAATAATTTCTCACATTGGAGCACTTTTAAAATTGCAATATCGGGTTGACATCACAAAAATATAAAGAAAGCCTAAATCAAACTCGCTCTTACCTCAAGAGAAATTAGACACACAAATACAGGGGGAGGGGGAAGAAGGAGAAAGAAATTGAGCGCAGATGTTTTGTTTCAGTAGGCTATAAGAAAATAAAAATGTTAATGTTTCTGGCATTATACAGACAATTTATTTCTGATGATTTTTAAAACATTAAAGATCATTAGTGAAGGTAAATTGTCTGTTCACATGATTCGTTTTGATATGGTTTCTTTTTCAGTTAATTTGATTCCCATTTAAATTATTTTAAAAATTAATTAACATGCTATTAAAAATAAGCTTACGATCTGTATCGGAGAGTACCACACATTTTGGCGCTATAGATTTCCCTCGACCAGTATTGTCCTAATGGATTAACTTATCATTTGCTGTTTGTGGGATCTTGCTGTGTGAACACTTACCAAAAAAATGTAACTCACTCTAATTAAATGTGTAATGCCATCAAATGGTACATAGAGAGAAAAAGATTGGTGAAGATAAATGTAGGTCCCTTACAGTCAGAAACCAGGGGAATTTATAATGGGGAACGGAGAAGTGGATGACCAGTTAAACACATACTTTGGTTCTGTCTTCACAAAGAAGGACATAATGTACCAGAAATGTTAGGGAACACAGGATTTAGTGAGAGAGAGGAACTAAAGCAGAACCATATTAGGAGAGAAATGGTGTTGGGGAAACTGATGGGATTGAAGGCTGATAAATTCCCAGGGCTTGATAATCTACATCCCATTGTACTTAAAGGAGTGGCCCAAGAAATAGTGGATACAATGCTCGCCATCTTCTAAGATCCTGTAGCCTCTGGAACTATTCCTACAGATTGGGGGGTAGCTAATGTAACCCCGCTACTTAAAAAGGCAGTTAGAGAGAAAACAGGGAATTACAGACCAGTAAACCTGACGTTGGTTGTGGAGAAAATTCTAGAATCTGTTGTCAAAGATTCTATAGCAGAGCACTTGGAAAACAATGACTGGATCGGACAAGGTCAGCATGGGTTTATGAAAGGTAAATCATGCTTGACAAATCTACTGGAATATTTTGAGGATGTAACTGGTAGAATTGACAAGGGGGAAAATGTGGATGTGCTTTATTTGGACTTTCAGAAGACATTCGACAAAGTCCCACACAAGACATTAGCCTGCAAAATTAAAGAGCATGGGACTCGGAGTAATGTATTGAGATGGATAGAAAGCTAGTTGGGCTACTGGAAGCAAAGAGTAGGAATAAATGGGTCTTTTTCCAAATGGCAGGCAGTGACTAGTGGGGTATCCCAGAGATCATTGCTAGAATCCCAGCTATTCAAAATATATATTAATGATTTAGATGCGGGAACGAAATGTAGTATCTCCAAATTTGCAGATGACAAAAAGCTATGTGGAAAGGTGAGCTGTGATGAGGATGCAGAGATGCTTCAGGGTGATTTGGACAGGCTGAGTGAGTGGGCAAATGAATGGCAGATGCAGTAAAATTTGGAAAAATGTGAGGGTGGTCCTTTGGCAGCAGAAATGGGAAAGCAGATTATTATCTGAGTGGCCATAAATTAGGGGAGGGGAATGTGCAATGAGACCTGGATGTCCTTGTAAACTAGTTGCTGAAGGTAAGCATGCAGGTGCAGCAGGCAGTAAAGAAGGTAAATGGTATGTTGGCCTTCTGAGCGAGCAAATTTGAGTGCAGGAGCGGTGATGCCTTGCTGCAATTATACAGGGTTTGGTGAGTCCACACCTGGAATATTGTGTGAAGTTTTGGTCTCCTTATTTCAGGAAGGATATTCTTGCTGTGAGGGAGTGCAGAGAAAGTTTACCAGACTGATTCCTGGGTTGACAGGACTGACGTGTGAGGAGAGATTGATGCGATTGGGATTGTATTTGTTAGAGTTCAGAAGAATGAGGGGAGAATCCCATAGAAATCTATAAAATTCTAACAGGGCTAGACAGCATAGACACATTAAAGATGTTCCCGATGGTGGGTGTGTCCAGAACCAGGGATCACAGACTAAGGTTGACCATTTAGGACGGAGCCGAGGAGAAATTTCTTCACCCAGAGAGTGGTCCTTCTGTGGAATTCATTACCACAGAAAGCAGTTGAGGCCAAAATATTGTGGGCTGGATTCTCCATCGGCGGGATCCTCCGTTTCACCGGCTGGGCACTCACGTCCACGGATTTCCCGATGGCGTGCGGGTGCGCGCAATGGGAAACCCCATTGGCCGGCTACCGAGATAGAGAATATTGCTGCCGGGGGGGGTGGCGCACCAGAAAAAGGGTGTGGCAGGACGGAGAATCCCACCCTGTAATGTTTTCAAGAAACAGTTAGATCCAGCACTTGGGGAGACGAGGATCAAAGGATATGGGGGAAAGGCAGGATCAAGTTATTGCGTTGGATCATCAGCCATGATCATAATGAATGGTGGAGCAGGCTCGAAGAGTCAAATGTCCTCCTTCTGCTCCTTTCTATGTTTATGTTTCTATCTGTCAAAGCAGTTCTGGTTCATGTTTATGGGATATATACTTATATTGGGTGGAAGAGAGAAGAGAAAATTGGCAGTTCAGCTGGCACTGTGCACAAATTTATTTTGCATTCACTTCAATATTTAGTTCCAAGTAAGTCATGGCCACCATTCCACCGTGGAGGTAGGTCCCTTCACATGACGGCTTCAGTGACTGTTTTTTGGGTCCAGCTAGTGTCGGCAGCCATTCATCTGAGAATGACAATAGAGGGAAAGTTTTCACTCCCTCAATCTCTCCCTCTATCTCACCATCTCTAACCCTTCCCACAGGTCGTAAAAGCAAAATACTGCGGATGCTGGAAATCTGAAATAAATGCTGGATAAACTGACGGGGCAGCGTCTGTGGAGAGAGAAACAGAGTTGACGTTCCACACGTTAATTGTTTTTCGCTCTCCGCCGCTGCTGGCAGACCTGCTGAGTTTATCCAGCACATTCTGTCTTTATTTTGTCTGAAGTCGTATTTACGGAAAAAGGCAAGTGAGGAAGCCTGTGGGAGTTTGACACTGGACGGGGAAATGTTTTTCCTCAGATTTGCAGGTTAATGGAAAGCAATCCGTGTAGAAATGTTTCATCAAGTGCCTGATAAAAGCAGCTGCCACCTTTACCTTGGGGCTGGGACTGAGAGTCGCAATTCCCACTGCACAGATTGTGTTAAATAATGTACAGAAAGGACATTCGGAGGTTGATATCAAAGACATTTGGAAAGTCGCCTGCAGACAGACTGCCCCATTTGTAAACTTAAAAAGGGCAAATTTGAAGGTATGAAAGTTCACCCTGAGGGGTACAGAAGAAAATAACTTACCTGAACTGGGAACAATAGCAAGGGACTAATGAATTTTCATCCGTGATCTGTGATGTTTAAATCACTGAAAATCGCAAATGGAACATCAATACTGGAACAAAGGGAATCTTTTAGTACCTGCTCCTGAAATGCCTTCAGCATTATAATTGTCAAAATCAGCGTGTGATTTCCATTGTGTTATCCCCATACATCGACGGAACGGTAGCACAGCGGTTAGTACTATTGCTTCACAGTGCCAGGGACCGGGGTTCGAATCCCGGCTTGCGTCACTGTCTGTGCGGAGTCCGCACGTTATCCCCGTGTCTGCGTGGGTTTCCTTCGGGTGCTCCGGTATCCTCCCACAAGTCCCGAAAGACGTGCCTGTTAGATGAATTGAACATTCTGAATTCTCCCTCAGTGTACCCGAACAGGCGCCGGAGTGTGGCGACTAGGAACTTTTCACAGTAACTTCATTACAATGCTAATGTAAACCTACTTGTGACACTCATAAAGATTATTATCAGTTTCACATTCCAACAGCTATTGCAAACAGCATTGGGCCAGGGAAGTAGCTGGGAATTTTAGAACATTTCCTATAATTGTTTTGGCAGTCTGGTTTTCTTGCTTATGGTGATAAATGGACTGGATGGCGGGGGCTTGGGCAACCTATCCTCGCACCCCATAGGTGGGCCATCGCCAAAACAGCGAGAAAGGAAGGGGCATGAAGTAGCAGACCAGTGAGTCTAATGTCTGTCTTTGAGAAAATGTTTGAATCCATTGTTACGGCTGTAGTTGCTGCTTATTTAGAAAACCATACTACAGTCAGGCAATCAGCGTGGTTTTGTGAAAAATAAATCATGTTTGACAAATTTATTTGAGTTCTCTGAGCAAGTAGCAAGCAGGGTTGATGAAGGGGAACCAGCAGATGTAGTGTATTTGCATTTCTAAAAGGCATTCGATAAGCTGCCACATAAAAGGTTATGTAAATTGCAATATTCAGGATTACTTCATGAAAATGAATTGTGTGCCAGCAAATTGTATTGACCGTGGAAGGCAATTTTTTCCTTAAATCTAATATTAAGTTCCATAATTAACATCAATGGTCAGCTAACTGCATAATATTCCATTAAATTTGTTGAATTTCTTTTGCCTTATCACCTGTCCACGCAAAATGCCGAAGTCAAACCTGCACTTATTTAAAGCGAGTTTAGATAACAAATACATGGAGGGAGGGGAGAAGGAGGAAGTAATTGAGCGCAAATGTCTTATTTCAGTAGGCTCAGAGAAAATAAAAGTTTTAATATTTCTGGGCCGAGTTGTCATGGAGAGTGTAAGGGCAAAGGGCAAAGTGGTGGTGGGGTCATGGGTTGGCATTAGTTGGCATTCATTTAGTATCAGGACTAAAAAGAGTGGGTAGAGTGGCATGGGTTGACATGGAGAGTATGAGTGGAAGACATGAGTGACATGAGTTGGGGAGTGTGTGGATGGTGAAGGGGATAGGCTAGAGACATGGACTGCAGCATGTTCAATAAAATAGCTCGCCACCACCTCCTCAAGTGTAATTAGGGATAGACAATAAATGCTGGCCGAGCCAACGATGCCCACATCACGCAAATGAATGAATTTTGAACATGTGCAGGGCAGCAGGGTAGCATGGTGGTTAGCATAAATGCTTCACAGCTCCAGGAACCCAGGTTCGATTCCCGGCTGGGTCACTGTCTGTGTGGAGTCTGCACGTCCTCCCCCTGTGTGCGTGGGTTTCCTCCGGGTGCTCCGGTTTCCTCCCACAGTCCAAAGATGTGCGGGTTAGGTGGATTGGCCATGCTAAATTGCCCGTAGTGTCCTAATAAAAGTAAGGTTAAGGGGGGGGTTGTTGGGTTACGGGTATAGGGTGGATACGTGGGTTTGAGTAGGGTGATCATGTCTCGGCACAACATTGAGGGCCGAAGGGCCTGTTCTGTGCTGTACTGTACTGTACTGTTCTATGTTAGTGAGACCTCTCTTAGTGCACTTAATAAAACTTTGGTCTCTTTACTATAGGAAGAATGATGTAGAGATGCTGGCGTTGGACTGGGGTGAGCACAGTCAGATGTCTTACAACACCAGGTTAAGGTCCAACAGGTGTGTTTTGAATCCCAAGCTTTCGGAGCACAGCTCCTTCATCAGGTGAGTGTAAAGGAAGAATGTACTTGCACATGATGCAATTCAGAAAACGTTCACTCGGATGATTCCTGGGATGAAAGGGCTGTCTAATGAGGAAAGGTTGTGCAGTTTGAGCCTGTATTCATTGTAGTTTAGAAGCATGCAAGGTGATCTTACTGAAACAATTAAGATTCAGAGGAACTTGACAGGTAGATGCTGAGTTGTGTCCTCTCATGGGGAAAAACCAAGACCTCGAGGACACAATTTAAAAATAAGGGGTATCCCACTTTAAGATTGATGTGAGGAGGAACTTCTTCTCTCAGAAGGTTGTTAGTCTCTTTGGAATTCTCTTCCACAGAAGTCGGTGGAGTCTGGGTCGTTCAATGTATTCAAGGCTGAGTTCGATGGACTTTTGAAGTGAGTCAAGAGTTATAAGAGCCTGGCAGGAAAATTGCTTAAGCCCACAATCAGATCAGGCATCATCTTATTGAATGACAATACAGTCTCTGTGGGCTCAATGATCTAATCCTACTCCTATTTGTTATGATCTGATCACCTCAATGTCCACCTCTCCTAGTGAAGTGACCTCCCAAAATACGTTGAAACCTTTGCTGGGGTTATCACTGGATGGTGCCAGCATGTGCAATGCTGAAGTAACTGCTGGTATGTTTAGTTACATTTATTGACAAAGGTCAGCTTTAACAATGCTGAAATATACTAAAGGCAACTTATTATTACCCATGATGAGGGCTCAACATATTTGGCTGTGAAGAGAAAGCATTAGGGGGAAGTAAGTTGCTGATTTCATTCTACCATGATTTTATGATGTGGAGATGGTGGCATTGGATTGCGGTGAGCACAGTAAGAAGTCTTACAACACCAGGTTAAAGTCCAACAGGTTTGTTTCGAATCACTAGCTTTCGGAGCACAGCATCTTCCTCAGGTGAATGAAGAGGTAGGTTCCAGAAACATATATATATAGACAAAGTAAATGATGCAAGACGATACTTTGAATGTAAATCTTTGCAGGTAATTAAGTCTTTACAGGTCCAGATGGAGCAGCTGCTAATCACAGGTTAAAAAGGTGTGAATCGTCTCAAGCCAGGACAGTGGGTAGAATTTTGCAAGGCCAGGCCAGATGGTGGGAGGATGAATGTAATGCAACATGAATCCAAGGTCCCGGTTGACGCCGTACTCCTGTGTGTGGAACTTGGCTATAGGTTTCTGCTCAGCGATTCTGTGTTGTCGCACATCCTGAAGGCCACCTTGGAGAACGCTTACCCGAAGATCAGAGGCTGAATGCCCTTGACTGCTGAAGCGTTCCCTGACTGGAAGGGAACATTCCTGCCTGCCGATTGTCACGTAATGTCCGTTCATCTGTTGTCACAGGGTCTGCATGGTCTCGCCACTGTACCACGCCTCGGGATATCCTTTCCTGCGGCGTGTGAGGTAGACAACGTTGGCCGAGTCGCACGAGTATGTACCGCATACCTGGTGGGTGGTGTTCTCACGTCGAATAGTGGTACCCAGGTCGATGATCTAGCATGTCTTGCAGAGCTTTGAAGTGAATCTGGAGCCAACATCCATATTCCCACGTTGTCAAAAGTGGCTGTGCTTCGAAGATTCATCTGTAGGTTTTGTCACAGATGACAAAAGGAAAAAATGCCTTGGTTCTTCACTGTGTCAGTGAAGAATTGGAAGATCCTTCGATCCCTTACACCTGAGCAAACACATACGCCAATGTCCTAATTCAGGAACAGGAAAATACAATTTACAGAAAATGATCTTCAGACATAAGAAGCAAGAAGCAAGCACGGCAGTTGACAAATATTGCGGATGTTTGAGACAACTAGCAACCAAATGTGACTGTTGTGATGTTGAATATGTCAAAAGGGAAATCAAAACACAAATCATCAGCGGTTGTCACTCCAGCCAACTTTGCTGAAAAGCACACAGGAAAGATCGAAAACTGTCAAGTTGCTGGAGTTAACGAGATCATTATCACTTTCAGAGTCACAGGATAAGGAGCATAAGCCAAGGAGTCTGTGCTGGAGGGAGATGTAGACAGAATGTACTCTTGAGAATGGCATGGGCATGCCAGGGTGCTGAGTTGGCACTGCCAAGGTGCCAAGCTGGCATTTTCTGATTGCCCGGCGTGGGTGTTGGGTGGGAGTGTGTGTGTGTGCGGGGAGGGGGGGGCGGGGCTGATGGGGCCCTCCTTTACTGCATTTGGGGGGGGGTAGGGCGGGGATCATTTTGGGGGCTTCAGAGATTGGGCACCATTTAAAAGAGGGTCCCAATCTCTCACTACACTGGGAAATTCCGGCGAGCGGACCTCCCCACTGTACAAAATGGGGCTATGTGCAGCCTTGGCCATGCGTTTCCCATCCAGGCCCCTTATTCAACATGAGTCGCCTTAAATAGCCATGAGTTTCTTGGTGCTGCGAGCACCGGGAAACACGTGGCTAAACGCACTCGCTACGGGACTTTGTTTCCCGTTTTGGGAGAATCGTGCCTCAAAAAATGAAAGTAAAGCTTCATTTCTAATCGCATGAGGCATCCTCAGTATTACAGATGAACTAATGGCACTAACAGAGGTGAATGATTTAGATTTCATCACCATTACAGAAACATGGTTACAAGGTGATCAAGGTTAGAAAATAAATATTCCAGGGCTCACAATATTTTTAAAAGGCAAACAGAATGGCAAAAGAAGTGAGGTAGCCCTGACAATAAAGGATGATATAAGGACATTAGTGAGAAGGATTGCGGCTTCTGAAGAATCAGAATCAGTGTGGATGCAAATTTGGAATAGCAAGAGTCAGAAAACACTGGTGTGTAGTTTAAGGGTCCCTAACAGTAGCTAGACCATTGGGCAGAACATTAAATAAGAAATTATTGGAGCTTACAACAAAGGAAATGTAATAAATATGGGAACTTTAATCTTCATATGCACTGGGTCAAGCAAGCTGTCAAAAGTGGTCCAGAAGATGAGCTTGTAGAATGTTTTTGTTCTGTATGAGAGAATACATTGCACCTGGTAAAGCATTCTATCATGTGTAGCAACACCAGCAGAGTATTTGTGTGGGATTTTCAGTTCTCCATCTTCGATTATGTGAGCAACGCCTTTTAATAAAACCTCTCATCATACTTCCAAGAATCCAAAGTGTGGGTACCTCTCTGTAACTTTTCTCTTTGTGGCTAACAAAGAAACATAACAAAACAGAAAACTGGCGAGGAGGATTGAGGTAAGAAAAAATTTCAGAAGGAGAAATTCTTCGACTAAACGAATGGAGACGGCTTTGAGCGAAAAGGAAGATTCTCGGGATCAGACTCACATGCACACACAGACACACGTAGGGTGAAGTACAGCCGCCGATGCTGAATGTTTCAAAAACATTTTTCGATTGCAATCACAAGTAAAGAGGAACAACATTTCGGGAAGCTTGCTTGCCGTTGAAGTGGGTAGAGTCTGGGCTACAGAACCTGCGCAGGTGGTGAAGCTAAATGGGCTGTGGGTAAAGGGGATTCAGGAATCTTCCAACGCTGTACGGGCCACTACCTAAGGAAAGGTCAGACTACAGTCAGGCAAAAGAAAAAAATTCCAGCTGCTTGTGAACAAGGGGATCATTAGTGCCATACTGTCCAAAGAATTGGAAGTGAGAAAGTTCATTGAAGCATAGACTCTAGGAGCAGTGGCGGGAAAAAACGGGCATTGTGGATGCATTTGATGAAGACTGTGGAACTTGGAATTCATACGAGGAAAGATTCCAATTATATTTAATAGAAAATCAAACATCAAAAGACCTAGAAGTTGCAACGGTTCCCAGTTCGGTAGAGTGTAAAACTTTTATGCTGCTGTGAAAGTTAGTTCACCCAGCAAAACCTGTTTCTGAGGACTTTCCAATATCTATAGTGATAAATACTGCAGCAACATCCCAGAAAGTGCCGCCTACTGAAGGAAATGAGGTCCCGAGAAGCCAGGTTCCAGAATGTTGAATTCAACTCATACTGTATAGATGTCTTATTGAGTTGTATGTATGTGCATAAAGATCATGCATAAGTGGATCTGTTATATAAATGTTACATCGTTGTTGGTGCACTAATGAAGGAAAGGGGGGAGGGATGCTATGTATCAGAGAACGCACCCCTGCTGGTAAAGTGTCACGTGATGTGTAGTGACATCAGCAGAGTGTTTGCGTGGGCTTTGCAGTTCTCCATCTTAGGTTGTATGAGCAACACCTCTTAATAAAACCCCTCACCGTGTCTGAAAGAATCCAGAGTATGGGAACGTCTGTACCTTTTCTCTTCGCGGTTAACAAAGAAATATAACAGTTTTTTGTGACAGTTTTCTGGAGTGGTCCATTATGGAACCAACTAAGGATAAAGCTATCTCAGATCTAGCATTGTGTCATGAAGCAGGGTGAATTAGTATTGTCGTGGTAAAAGATCCACTGGGAAATAATGGCCATAATGCCACTAAGTTTGAGAAAGGCACACTCAAATCACAAAGTGATTTGAAACTTAAAGCCAATTACATAGGCTGAAGGGGAGAACTGGCTAAGGTTAATTGGGTAAATAGACTGGAAGATATGGAGGTAAATTAACACTGGAAAACATTTAAAGAAGCAATTCAAAACGTTCCACAAAAATACCAAATGTATTCATTGAACACCACTTCAGCAAGAAAGGTCCATATATGAGTCACTCAGGAAGTCAAGAATGGTATAATATTAAACTAAGAGGTTTACAATGCAGCAAAAAAGAAAAAAGGTACCAGGTCTGAGGATTGGGAGTGTTTTAGAAAGCACAGAGAACCACTAAACGTTGATACAAAGGGGGAACAAATAGAATATGAGAGCAAACTACCGCCATGTACAGTGCCTCTGCAGACCAGACCCTACGAATTTCAATGGTGAACAGATTTCCCCTGACTGTTGGTCTTTGAACTCAGTTTCAGCTGACACATTATTTTTAAACCTTCAGCACGGGGGTTGTGCTCCGCTGGCCTGTGTGTGTGAGCAAGTGTATGTGTGTGTGTGTATATGTGTGTGTGTGTGTGTGTGTGTGTATGTGTGTATGAGTCCTGTCGCGAGTATAGTCCTTTGCTCCCGATGCCGCCTCCATGGTTCAGTCAACAAATGTCTTCTTCTGGTGATTTTTCGTTTCTCAATCCTTGTCGCCAGCTTTCTCTTCTGTTGTATTTCTTTGTTTGCTGCAAAGGGAAAAGGTATCGAGATGCCCACACTCTGGATTCTTTCAAAACATGATAAGAGAGAGGTTTATTGAGAGGTGTTGCAAAATTCCGCAAAGCCACTCTGCTGATGCCCCTACACACCAGGCGATACTTTACCAGAAGGTATGTATTCCCTGCTAATACAAAGAAAGCAGAAATTTAGCATGTAGGTGCAGCAAACAATTAGGAAGGCATACGACAAGGGGATTGGAGTACAGGAATAAAGAAGTCGTGCTCCAATTGGCACAGCATTTTGGTGAGATTATGGGCAGAATTTAACCAAAGAATTTCCTAGTGTCATTATGGGGAGTTTGGTGGGTATTTCCTGCCAACTTTGTGGGTCACACCAGTATTCACCTCGGCTGAGGGCATGACCTAACTGAAAATAATCAGATTCCGTTCGGGGCAAAATTAGCCTGTAGCGCCGGGAATTACCCCGCTAGCTAACGGCACTCTGCTGCTGTTTTGAGGAACTTTCCGAGGTCTCATTCAGTGCTGTTAGCATTGGGTGGAGCTCCTCAGTGCAGGAAGAGATTGAGACACCATTTTTAAATTTTACCCCAATCTCTTGACCCTCCGGCGCGACCCTGGACGGCCTGAATACCCCAACACAACTGTTGGAGGGAGTGTTCATTGAGTCCCCGCACCCCACCTCACTCGAGCAGGGTACCCTCAGGTCCGATCCTGGTCCTGCCAGCCTGACACCCTGGCAGTTCCTCTGCCAGCCTGGAAGTGCAACCTGAGCACCATGGCAGTGCCAGGATTGCACCCAGGTGGGAGTGCCAAGGTGCCCATGTGACACTGCCAGAATGCCAGTCTGGCAGTGCCAAGGTGACCGGCTGGCATCAGCAGTGCCAGGGTGCCACCCAACCTGGAGGCTGACCACCCAGAGTCCTCCAATTGCCTGGGAGATTCACCAAGTGCCATAGCATTTGTGGGGACCAGTGTTAAATGGCCTGTAAATTTGCTTTCTGTTTTGTCTAAAGTAACACGGATTGCAGTGAGGAAGTCATGGCGTAGTAGCTTTGTCACCGGACTATTATTCCAGAGACCCAGGTACTTCTCTGAAGCCCCAGGCTCAAATGGCAGTTGATGAAATTTGAATTGAATAAAATATCTTGAATCGAAAGCGTAGTGATGACCATGAAACCATTGTCGGTTGCCGTAAATACCCTTTTGGTTCACTAATGCCTTTTTGGGGAAGGAAATCTGCCGCCCTTACCTGGTCTGGCCTACTTGTGACTCTATATTCACAGCAATGTGGTTGACGATGAAATGCCCCTCAAGGGCAATTAGGGATGGGCAATAAGACCTGGCCTAGCCAGCGATGTCTGCATGGAATCTCTGCAGTGCAGAAGGAGGCCATTCAGCTCACTGTGTCTACACCGACCCTCTGAAGGAACACCCTGCCTAGACCACTCCCTTGACCTATCCGCGTAACCACATAACCCCATCTAATATTTTGGACACAACGGAAATTTAGCATGGCCAATCAACCTAGTCTTTAGGCTGCCAGAGGAAACCGGAGCACCCAGAGGGAACACACACAGACACGGGGAGAACGTGCAAACTAAACAAAGGCAGTCACCCGAGGCTGGAATTGAACCCGGGTCCCTGGTGCTGTGAGGAGCAATGCTAACCACTATGTCACCGTGCCACATCCTACGAAATAATTTTTTTCAAAAGCGCTCTTAATCGAGAATATTGCAGTGTACTTGAATAGAGAAGCTACACAAATAAACTCCGAGAGCAATTGACAGTTGTGGGGCGGGATTCTCCGACCCCCAGCCGGGTCAGAGAATCGTCGGGGGGGGGCGGCATGAATCCCGCCGCCACCGGCCGCCAAATTCTCCGGCACCGGAGATTCGGCAGGGGCGGGAATCGCGCTGCGCCAGTTGGCGGCCACTAACAGCGGCCCCCCGGCGATTCTCCGACCCGCAATGGGCCGAAGTCCCGCTGGTTCTATGCCAGTCCCGCCGGCGTAGATTAGACTAGGTCCCTTACCGGTGGGACCTGGCGGCGCGGGCGGGCTCTGGGGTCCTCGGGGGGGCGCAGGGCGATCTGGCCCTGGGGGGGTGCCCCAACGGTGGCCTGGTCCACGATCAAGGCCCACCGATCCACAGGCAGGCCTGTGCCGTGGGGGCACTCTTTTCCTACGCGTTGGACGTGTCAGCCTTCACAATGGCCGAAGCGTAGGTAAACCCCCCCTGCGCAAGCGCGGGGATGATGTCACCTGCTGCTGATGCTCCCGCGCATGGGGCGGACTCACGCTTGCCGGCGGAGTCCCTTCGGCCCCAGCTGGCATGGCGCCAAAGGCCTTCCACGGCAGCCGGCGGGGCGCAAACCACTCCAGCGCCGGCCTAGCCCCTGAAGGTGCAGAGTCGGCGCTGGAATGGTTCACGCCACTCCGTCCTGCCGGGAACCCGTGCCCGCCGGGTACGGGAGAATCCCACCCGTGATCTTTCCTGTGTTAAAAAGAGCAAGGAAAATTGCATTTAGTGTAATAGCCGCACAAATGGTGCAAAGATCTGAAGAGAAATTTTAAAATATCTTTTCAATGGCATAACTGTATAATTACACAAAAGATCGCAAGATGTTTCACCTCCACAGTGGTCCTTTTAAGTTGATGGTGCCAGTGCCACACATTCTATAGCCTAAATTTCCTTCCATGCATCTGTGTCAGAGTCAGGAGGATTTCCAGCTCCACAAACCCAACTTCCAGAAATATCTGGCCAAACGCAGATTTTTGGTCTGGGGGAGTAGGGGTGCGGTCTATCTTCAGAGTCATGGCGGGTGACTCGGAAATTGAGAAGTCGGAGGCAGGGTTGGGTGACTCGTGTGGTGATAAAAAGTTGGAGTGGTTGGAGGGGCTGGTTTAGCTCACTCAGCTAAATCGCTGGCTTTTAAAGCAGACCAAGCAGGCCAGCAGCACGGTTCGATTCCCGTACCAGCCTCCCCGAACAGGCGCCGGAATGTGGCGACTAGGGGCTTTTCACAGTAACTTCATTGAAGCCTACTCGTGACAATAAGCGACTTTCATTTCATCATTGAAGTCCCTGTGCCTCGAAGGAGATGTCAGTACCTTATCAGATGAGTGGAAACTCTGTGAAGCTGTTAGCTGACCCTGGAATGGATGGCCCATTACGTGCTTTCCTGAGGAAAAATAACAATTGTTGCTGGCTATTCACAGTGCAATGTACTAATGCACCAAACACATGGGGCTGGATACTCCGCAGCCTCGTGCCAAAATCGCATTTGGCACGGGGGCGGAGAATCCAATTTGGCCCCGAAAATCGGCCTGGGTGGCAGTATTCCTTGTGGCTGGGGGGGGCCATTGCCAGAGACCCGCCCAGTGATCCTCTGCTCCTGACTAGCCGAGTTCCTGACGGCATGGAACTAATATGGTCGGACCCTCACGTGGTGGCTGAGCACTCAGTCCACGGCAGCCCTGGTGGGGGGGGGTGGGGGGGATCAGGATCCGGTGGAGGCCTTATGGGAGGCCAGGGGAGAGATCGGGACAGACGGATCTTCCGGCCTGTGGCCGAATGGGGGGGGGGGGGGGCTACATGTTGCAGCTGCCTCCATGGTCCGAGTCCGCCATGGTGCTTGGTGTGGCCGCTGGAGGCAGCGCCATGCGCACATGCGGACTCCAGAGCGGAAGTGCAGGGGCCCGTATCCGCAGCTAAAGCTGTGTGAATCACTCTGGGTCCCTGCCGGCTCCCTGCAGATAAGTGAATCGACTGTTCTTTTTTATTGGAAACTCAGGAGTGAAGTGCTAGTGTTTTTACGCTGGCGTGGGGACATAGTCCCAATTTGGGAGAATCCAGCCCATGGAATAGATTCACAAGGCACAGCCATGGAGATGACTTCATAGGATTGCGTGGGATCACTTTGTATGTATCACATTTGAGCACGTTTTGAATATATTTACATACAATCGTAAATGACTCTGTACAGGACTCCAAAAGAAGCAGCATGCTGGGTTCAGCGCTACATTAAACCTTCAGAAGCAAGGATGTGACCACCTTTTCTGAGGCATTGAAGGGCTTCTTCCTTCTCTGGTCTATCACATAAGAATCCACTGATTAAAGACTCAAGCACTTCAATGCTCCACATGTCTGTCATTGTCCATTTAAACGTCACTCTAAAGGAGGCTCAATGATTCCACAAACAAATGCTGGGCAGCAGGTGCATCACAATCATGCATGCTGGGTGCAAGGCACTCAAGCACACAGCACTGGTGTATGGATCGCAGTTCAACAGGCCACATATGCTCCAGGTAACATTACCCATCTGTATTCCATTAGGCAGAGGATTTGTTTTGAGAGAGAAACTGAGGTTGATGGAAATTTGAAGCGTTGCACCACCTCAGAAACTGGACCAATGGCTGAATGGATGGTGTGTAAGTCCTATCAAAGAGCTGTACTTGCACAGTTGTGGGCTCATCATGTGCAATATTGTTTACCTTCACATTTGTTGGCATATACGATCCTATCAACATGCAATGGTATAAAATCTTAAATCATATCTCTCTCGGCATTGTGGGCAAAGTTTTATTATGGGCAGCAAGGCAGCCTTGGCATCCCATTTACAGGTGCTGGTGTTTAAGTGAGGGGGACAAGTTGCAAAGGACATCTTTTCATGTGTGTTTGCAATACGATGAGGCCCACGGTTATGGTGGTGAAGGTTTCAGCCACTTTAATGTAACTGAGTAAAACTCATTGATGTTGATTCTCTCTCTTGTGTGGGATGGGCATTTTTCGGACTAATTGCGACGTAAAAGGTTCTTACTTGGAATTTGCTCACCAGAGACTGGCTGATGGTCAGTGTGAGGACCATATATGAATTGATTTTGCTCAAGGACATGTTTGGCATTGATTCTCTCCTGGTTTTATGGCCATGCCTCCTAGCTGCTCTGTCATTGGCAGCTTCTTCACCTTCCTCTGTTTGGGAATCATCACAATGGAGAGGGCCTTTTACCTCCTTCTCATCTTCCTCACCCCATCTTCCTCAGAGTTTGGAGCTCTGCCTATGGTGTCATTGTCACCAATATCTCGGTCACACTCCTGGGCAATTTTGTGCAGCATGCAAAGTACCAGGACTATTCTTCATACCCTTGCTGGGGTATACTGCAGGGCTCCACCTAAGCGATTGAGACACCAGTCATTTACCAATTCAAGGTTAGTCAACTATATTATTTATTACTGAGCATGCAAGATGAGCACCAATATTATGTTAGTGCCAGGCATTTACTAATATTTGATACTGGGTTATTGAAGTAGTTGAACACATTTAATTTACTGATATTGATTAGGTGGAATTGGTACGAGTGCTCTCAAAACGATGAAGTTTTGCCAAAAGTCAGAAAAGCAAATGTTCAGTGATTCTTACGATAAACAACACAGTTAATCCTGATCAAGTCTATTGGGTTGGTATGATAAAGCCTTTTGAACGGAAGGAGGAAAGTTTCAGTTTGGTCCCGGAATCCCCACAACATCAGACACATGGATCATACGTGAACTGTTTGCATTGTTTAAAGGAGGCATATGTCATTCATGTGGGAAATTTATAGGGGTTCAATTTCTGTCTGAAATGCAAGGAAAATACATACTCAAACTTCCATCACCCACATTGTTCATAGAAACATAGAAAATAGAAGCAGGACGAGGCCATTCGGCCCTTTGAGCCTGCTCTGCCATGCGTTATGGTCACGGCTGATCACGGTTCAGTACCCTGATCCCCCCTTCCCCGTACATCCCTTGATCCCTTCAGCCCCAAGAGCTAGTCTAATTCCTTCTTGAAATTACACAACATTTTGGCCTCAACTATATTATGTGGCAGTGAATTCCACAGATTCACCACTCTCTGGGTGAAGAAATTTCTCATCACCTCAGTCCTAAAAGGTTTATCCCTTGTCTTCGAACTATGACCCCGGCTGTGGACTCCAACACCATAGGGAACATTATTTCTGAATCTATCCTGTCTGATCCTGTTAGAATTTTGTAAATTTCTATGAGACCCCGTCCCAATCTTCTATCTCCAATGAATATAATCCTAACCATTTTAGTCTCTCCTCATATGACAGACCTGCCATCCCAGGAATCAGCATGGTAAACCTTCGCTGCACTCCCTGCATAGCAAGAAGATCCTTCCTCAGATAAGGACACCAAAACTGCACACAATACTCCAGATGTGGCCTCACCAATGCCCTGTACAATTGCAGTAAAAACATCTCTATTCCTATACCCAAATCCTCTCGCTACGAAGTCCATAATACCATTTGGCTTCTTTACTGCCTGCCGTACCTGCGTGCTTACTTTCAGCGACTGATGCACGAGGACACCAAGGTCTCCCTGAGTATCCACCTCTCTCAATTTACACCCATCCAAATAATAATCTGCCTTCATATTTTTGCTACCGAAGCGGATAATCTCACATTTATCCACATTATACTGCATCTGCCATGCATGCACCCACTCACTCAGCCTGTCCAAATCTCCCTGAAGCATCTCTGCATCCTCCTCACAGCTCACCCTCCCAACCAACTTTGTATCATCTGCAAATTTGGAGCTAATACATTTAGTTCCCTCATCCAAATCATTAATAAATCCCTGTGGTACTCCACTGGTCACTGCCTGCCAATCAGAAAAAGACCCATTTATTCCATCTCTTTGCTTGCTGTATGATAACCAACTTTTTATCCATCTCAAGACACTACCGATAATCCCATGTGCTTTAACTTTATATATTAATTTGCTATGAAAAACCTTGTTGAAAGTCTTCTGAAAGTCTAAATAAACAACATCCATCGGTTCTCCCTGATCAACTCTACTAGTAACATCTTCAAAGAATTCTAATAGATTTGTCAAGCATGTCAATCCATGCTGACTTTGACTGATTATACCACTGCTTTCCAAATGCTGTGCTATGAAATCCTTGATAGTGGACTCCAGTAACTTCCCCACTACCGACGTTAGGTGCACTGATCGGAAGTTCTCTGTTTTCTCTTACCTCCCTTTTTGAATAGCGGGTTTACATTTGCTACCCTCCAATCTATAGGAACCAATGCAGAGTCCAAAGTATTTTGGAAAATGACCACCAATGGATCTACTATTTTGAGGGCAACTTCCCTAAGTACTCGGGGATGAAGATTATCAGGCCCAGGAGATTGGTCCGCCTTCAATCTCATTAATTTCCCCACAACCAGTTGTGTCAGTACTGTTCACCTAATGTTGCAGAAGGAGATTGTGATGCACAATTGCCATCATTCACTTTTGTCTGACAAGTGGTTTGACAAAACTTGTTCAAATTTTTAAAAGCAAAAATATCTGCTCCAGAGTGCATGATTGACAATGGACTCGAAGTGGACCAAGTATCGTGTTGAGGCAGACTTTGAAACCACCCTATGAGAAAAATCCACATCACAATGCCTCATATTTACATTTACTGCTTTCAAGGAAGGTGTGAAGACATGCTGCCTTCATGAGAAACAAAAATGGGTGGAATTCTCTGACCCCCGGCCGGGGGGGCCGGCGTGGTCGGCGCGGCGCCGGTCGGGGTATGCGTCGACTCTGTGGTCCAGATGGGCAGAGCGGCCATCACCAAAAAGCCGAGTCCCGCTGGCGCTGTTCTAACATCCTCTGAGCCGGCGGGACCTCGGCGTTGAAGGGTCCAGGGGCGGCCTGTGGGAGGGGGAGGGGGGGTCCGACCCCGGGGGAGGGGGGGTCCGACCCCGGGGGGGGGGGGGGCCCTCCGTGGTTGCCTGACCCGCGATCGGGAGCCACCAATCGGCGGGCCGGCCTTCCTGTTGGGGGGCCTCCTTTCCTCCACGCAATTTGGCATTGGGGCTGGCGCGGGGAAGAAGGCCACTGCGCATGCGCTAGTTGGCGCTGGCCCAACTGCGCATGCGCGGACCCTGTAACGCCTGGGCCACTCTGGTGCCATGATACCCCACTGTGGTCCGGAGAATCGGGTCTCGGAACGGGCGCCGGTGCCGGTGCAAAACACTCACGTTTTTACGCCGGCGTCGGCACTTAGCTGCCCAATGGGAGAATCGCGCCCATTGCTTTTCTGTTGTTGCGTATGATCTAATTTTAAAATGACTTTATAAATCTGATTTGTGCATGATTTGTCCTGCTCTTTTGAAAGCAAGATCAGGCACATTCACAATGTTCTGAGACATTAGAGATACAGTGTCAATTGAGTGTTAAAACCAATTAAAGGAGAAAAGAATAAAGAGGAGTTATCGTAAACATTGTTTTTCCGTTGCACTGTAATGTTCCACAATTACTATTTGTTATCATGTTAACATATCATTATACAATTTACTACATTGCAATTACAATGTTCTTAAATGCTTCCTCATGTTTTTTGCAATCATGTTGCCAATGTACTGTATTCCATTGTCCTCACACTGTTACATTCATGTACCTAATTGTTGGAGAGCCTTAATATGATTAATTCAGAAAATTAGACTGCAATATTCAATCAGGTTTAAAATAATCAAGCGGAGCTCCTTTGTCTGATAGAAGCTGTTATTTGGACAGAATCAACTCCGATGCCTCGCATTCATTTTGTGCTGATATTGCCAGAGTTTCACAAAGCAAGTAAAGTTTAGCCTATTTAATTTTCAATATATTGTTAAGGACAACGTTTTGGTTTCGAGGTTTATGGCAGAACCCTGCCAAAGTATCTCTCAACGGATCTCAGGCCCACATTGTCACGCAGCCTATTCCCGATGTGCAGGGCTGGACTGTGTGGGGACAGCTGGAACCATTTATTTTTATGTTATATATGCGGTCACATATGGAGTGTAACAACATTAAAAATAATGTAAACAAAGCTCAGAATAAAAAACAAGAATGTTTGGCCTATCAAATACAGGCCTGCCAGGCTGTACATGACTTGCCTTAAAATTAACTCCACCCAGCCAATTCGATCTCCTGAGGAGGTGACCACACCATGTGTAAAGACGCCACAAAGAAATATTGACCTGAATTTTCCGGATGGCAGGGTCCCGCTTCCCGCCTTCCGAAGAGGCGGCGGGGAACACATCCTGACCAACTCTGAGTGTCCCGCAGCCATTTCATGCTCGAATGAGCGTTAAGTGACTGCAGGTGGAATTTCTAACCCCCCTCCGACTCGGTCTTAGTGAACCGCTGGCAAATCTAATTGACTGGAAGATTTCCAATGCCTGCAGAGTCAGTGCTGCAACAGACAGAAGAAGAAATGCAGGAGGACATCTGAGATTCAGTATGGGCACTGGAGGCCCAGGGAATAGTAGGGATGGCCTGGGTGGGTGGGTGGGCGGGGGGGGGGGGGGGGGGGGGGGCGGCGTTATGATGAGGGCAATTGGAGTCTCGGAGGAGAGGTTGAGAGTGAGGGAGGTCCACAGGCCAGCAGACATTAATGGAGAAGTTTGCCGAACCTTTGAGGACTAAAGATGGCAGCCTCCAGTAAATAGACCTTCATGTTCTCTGTAGTGGAAATCAGTATTGGTGGGAAAAATGGAGTGTGACGTTACGTGAAATGTTCAGAATACAAAGAGATAATTGAGGGCAGCAGGGTTATGCTAATGGTGGTTAGCATAAATGCTTCACAGCTCCAGGGTCCCAGGTTCGATTCCCGGCTGGTTCACTGTCTGTGTGGAGTCTGCACGTCCTCCCCCTGTGTGCGTGGGTTTCCTCCGGGTGCTCCGGTTTCCTCCCACAGTCCAAAGATGTGCGGGTTAGGTGGATTGGCCATGCTAAATTGCCCGTAGTGTCCTAATAAAAGTAAGGTTAAGGGGGGGGTTGTTGGGGTTACGGGAATAGGGTGGATACGTGGGTTTGAGCAGGGTGATCATGGCTCGGCACAACATTGAGGACCGAAGGGCCTGTTCTGTGCTGTACTGTTCTATGTTCTATAATATCATATCAGGATTAACCACTAGATGGCGCTAGATGCCGAACTATACAAAGCACTGACTCACAGACTTCTGGGAGAAGGCTAGAGAGGAGCAGTGAGAGAGTGCAGAGTACAGTTATTGATAGAGTGTAGAGACTAGTGTTAGTTGAGTGTAGACAACTAGATTATTGTTTACTGTAGGAGTAAGTGGTTGAGCGTTAATAAGTACTGTAAATAAAAGTTAACTTTGTTAATGAACTTTGCTTCTGTGGTCTTTGTGAGCACTACAACATCCATCCTGATAACAGAATCATACAGAACACCACACGGAGTATACTTTTTGGGGCCCTCTGTCCATAGGGACTTTCCTGCAGAGTATCCTGCTGTTTACATTTGTTATGTGGTGTTCTGCAAGTTCCTGAAATGCACTTCCATGCCTGCACATGCTGCTTGCTCATTTCAGCTTCTTTCAGAGAACAAGTTTCCCCAGATGAAGACTGCCCGCAGAGTGCAGCGAAGCTTAGTGTGCAGTCACTGTAAAATACAAACGTATGGCTCCCACTGCAGCTGCCCGGCTGTGCTCCATCAGGTGGCCCCACCTTCCTCCCTTCGTCTTCTTCTCTGTGGATGCATCAGTGCATTTCCTCTATATTTTCTGCAAGCAGCTCAACAGATCATTAAATACATGAAAATAAAATAAAATAAAATTATACAAAGCGTTATTTTTCTCTGCAACCTTTCACACATTTGACCACACAATCCTCCTCCAATGCCTTATCTTAGTTCAGTAGATATGTTCCACTTTTATCTTTTCAATTATAGTCAAAGTTACTCTGTCTATGACTTTTCTTCCTGCACTCCACTCCCTCCACTCTTTCCTTATACATTCAGAGTCCCACAGAAATTTATCCTCAACCCAGTCCTGTCTGTCAACTACATTCTGTCCGGTAGCGACATCTTCATGGGCCTACATGCCCTGATAGGTCACCTGTTAGTTGAAAAGGTTGGATCATCGGGATCAATGAGCCCTGAAATAAACTGACTCAAAAAGCCGTGGAAATGGATAACGTTGGCAAGTTCAAAAGAGGAGTTGATGAATGTAGTAAGTGATTGTGGGGATGAGCAAGCGAGCAGTTTGTGCGAGTTTGGAAACTTTGTGGGGCAAACAGATGGATTGCAATTGCCCCTTCAACCCTGAATTCCACAGGACAAGACGCCAAATCCAAGAACACTGACGTCATGCTGCTTTCCAGATAGTATTCAGTTACACGGCCACCAAACACTCCACTTTCCACAAAACAGAATTTTAAGAAAAGAGCCTATTCAAAGGAGTAAAACAGAACATGCTGCACAATCCACTCAAAATAATAAAATATTACGCCATAGTTCACAGTTCAGAGTATAAAGATTTTGGGAGGGATTCTGGGACCCCCTGCCGGGCCGGAGAATCGCCGGGGCGCGACTCCTGCCCCACCGCCCCGGCTGCCGGATTCTCTGGCGCGGGTTTCTCATCAGGGGTGGGAATCGCGCCGTGCCGGTCAAGGGGCCATTGGCAGCCCCCCCCCAGCGATTCTCCGGCCCGTGATGGGCCGAGCGGCCGCCCATTTTCGGCCGGTCCCACCGCTGTAAATTAGACCAGGTCATTACCTGGTTCTGCTGGTGGCCTGCGGAGTCCTCGGGGGGGGGGGATCTCATCCCAGGGGGGAGGGGGGGTGCCCACAGTGGCTTTGCCCGCGATCGGGGCCCACCGATCCGCGGGCGGGCCTGTGCCGTGGGGGCACTCTTTCCCTCCAAACCGGCCGGTGTAACAGTATGGCAAGGCCGGCACGGAGAAGAAACCCCCATGCGTTGGGATGACGCCAGCACACGCTGCCGTTCTCGCGCATGCGCCTACTCGCGCCGGCCGGCGGAGGCCCTTCGGCACCAAATGGCGGTGCCAAGCGCTTCGGCGCCGGCTGGCACGGCGCCAACCCCGCTGGTGCCGGCCTAGCCCCTGAAAGTGCGGAGGATTCCACACCTTCTGGGCGGCCCGACGCCGGAGTGGTTCACGCCACCCCTTGGCACCGGTACAGCCCGCCCCGCCGGTCAGGGGAGAATCCCGCCCTTTAATTAGTAAGCACACTATATTACTCGCTAACGGTGAGATATGAGATTGTTCAAAAGTTAATCACTTTGCCTTTATCTAATTTCAAAATGCGTCCAACCTTGAGGAGAAAAATAAATGTTGGTTTAGAAAAGTCACAATTTTGGCTCTCCTCTATTGCCATTCATCCGCCTACTCTGAAGTCTGTCAAATGTATTCTGTTGCTATTTGTTGACAAGCTCAAAGTAAAAGTTTAGGGTGATCACTCGCATTCACCTTTTGTTTTGTTGGTCAAGTTGACATTTTAGATTTGAGCACCAGCCTGTCACTCTGTGGTGCACTAGCTTTGTACACTGACACTGTGCACCCCATTTATTACAAATGGATATGTTTCAATCTGCAGTCAAGGACACAAGACTCGGGTATCACAAACAAAAGCACAGAATGTAAAAAGCACAATTAAGGATTTGAAGGCTAACACACTTGGCCAAGTTCCCACAGCCGTGGATTATTTGAAAAACAATCTGGAATCAGAATTCTCCATGTCCAGTGTTCACTGTTGAAATATCCAGCTCAAACTTGCCTCGTAGATCTCCTCTAAACCTTGCCCCTCGCACCTTAACTCTATGCCCCAGAGTAATTGACCCCTCTACCTTGGGAAAAAGGCTCTGACTATCCACTCTGTCTATGCCCCTCATAATTTTGTAGACCTCGATCAGGTCGCTCCTCAACTCCTTCATTGCAGTAGAGAGTCACTTAGCCAAAACCTAATGAATGAACCTCCACAAAATCTTGTACCTTGGCAAATATTGGAAATACTGAAGAGATCAGACTGAATGTCGCAGAGCAATGATATACATGGAGGAGCAGCATCTCATATTCTATTTAGACATATTCAGGATCAACATTGAGTTCAACAACTTTAGCCTGGGATCTTTATCCTTCATCTTAACCCCCTTTTTTACCCCATATACTTTTTGCCTCAATGCAAACCACCCCATCCCGCCTCCCACCAGAGGAACTGTTTCTTGTTCTTAAGTTTTCTAAATTTTTATTGCAATCTCTCTTAGCTACAGTTTAATATCCAACATATTTTCCCTCTAGTTTTTTATTTCTTTATCAGAGTTACAAAGCCAGAGCTCAGAATGTGGACAGGGGCGAATCCCTAATCCAGCTCCTTGCCTGCTCCAAAAACCAATTCAAATTGAATCCAATTCATGGTCCCCCAAGAGAGGCATACCAGATCCAGGCATTACACCTGACCTCACGCTCATCTTAGCCAAAAGGCCGAGAAGCGATACATTTTCCCTCTTTTTAGTTCTGAAGAAGAGTCAAAAGGACTCAAAACATTAACCCTGTTTTCTCTTCCTCCAGATGTTGCCAGACCTGCTGAGTTTTTCCAGAGTTCCGTGTTGTTGATTCAGATTCCAGCGTCTGTAGTATTTTGCTCATTTAATTATATATCTTTTGAATTGGTCCCAGGAAAAGCTCATGAACTTTAAAGGGCACGATAAAGGAACCCTTGAGGGATAAATAAAAAGGAGAACTGAGTTTATAGGATAAGAGAGTTTATAAGCTTACAATCATGCTTCCTTTGTTTAATTACTTTGGATGCACAATAAAGCTTGTTTTTGTTAAAGATCTTGTGGCACGGCTCTGTCAGTTAATTATTGGGTGTTCGGATTTCTTCTCTTAAGTTTTAATGGCCACTAACGGGATTGTAACACCATGCTAACACTGGGGCATCTGCAGTGGACAAAGCAAACAATGAGGGATGTCTCTTTTTGTGATGTATTAATGCAAATCTGTGTCTCCAGTTTCCTTCCACAGTCCAAAGATGTGCAGGTTAGGTGGATTGGCCATGCTAAATTGCCCCTTAGTGTCCAAAGATGTGCAGGTTAGGTGGATTGGCCATGCTAAATTGTCCAAAGATGTGCAGGTTTGGTGGATTGACCATGATCAATGCGCGGGGTTACAGGGATGGTGCAGGGGTTCAGCCTATGTAGAGTCCTCTTTCGAGGGGTCAGTGCAGACTCGATAGGCCAAATGGCCTCCTACTGCACTGTAGGGATTCTATGGGCATGGTGTGCGCTGCACATGTGCTGTCTGCACTCTCTAATAACTTTTCTGGGATAAGATGCCTAGAAATGAAATGAAAATCGCTTTATTGTCACAAGTAGGCTTCAAATGAAGTTACTGTGAAAAGCCCCTAGTCGCCACATTCCGGCCCCAGGTTCGAATCCTACCATTCAATAAAAATTTGGAATCAAAAGTCAAATGACGGCCATGAACCATTGTTCTAAAAATCTATCTGGCCCTTTAGGGAAGGAAATCCTCACCTGGCCTACTTATGACTTCAGATCCATAGCAATGTGGCTGACTCTTATATGTTCTCTGAAATTGCCTAGCAAGCCACACAATTTAAGGACAATTAGGGACAGGCAATAAATGCTGGCCTAGGGATGTCCACATCCCACATATGAATTCTAAAAATATGCAAGATCTGCAGGAACAAGGGCCCAGGGCTGCCAGGTTCTTGAATTAAGGTGTAAAAGACCTTCCTCATAGAGTCAGGAAAGGAGCACACTGATGCTCTCTATGCCTTTTTAGGATCAGTTTGACTTTTGAGGCTTCAATCTGACGAAGCAAGAGTAGCAAGGTCTATTTAACTGACGATTAAACAAGGCTCTAGACCCTGATGTTGCCTATTCAAAGGGCCTGCGGTGGAGTTAGCTGAGGAGACTGTATATCCTTTCAACACTTCTTTAAAAATCTTTTGGTACCTGATAATGTCCCAATGAAACATAACTAATGTGACCCATCTTCCAAACAAAGGGAAGGATTTAACTGCATTCGCTGGCCTACTCATATCTGAAATGTAAATAATCGGATAAGGGACCATTTGTACGGACAGGATAGAATTGGACCGAGTATGGATTGAGAAGGCCAGCTTGTATGTCAATCAAACATCCCACCACCTTCAAATACTGATGTCAATACAAAGTTGATTGCTCCCTATCTGCTCCTGGTCTGTCTGGCACAGGCCTACTCGGCCTTCTTGGCAGGGACCCTGCTTTGAATATGAGACTGTGATGCACTGTGTTAATAAAACTCCACAGAGTGCAGGTCCCCACAAAGATGACTTCCGCTGCCCTGCCCTTAAAGCTCACACCAGGTAAGATATCTGCTGGTTTGTTTTAAATTTACCCTTCCTGAAGCACAGACCGCCCTCTGGTTCGTAGTACCTACTCCCTTTGGAACCCGAAAAACTAACATTATACCAGTAGTGTAGAGCAGAGATTTTCAAACTCAGTGTCGAGACCCCCGGGTCGGTTGTGGGCAGATGTCGGAAGGGTCGCGGAGTGATCGGTCATGGCATTCCCGATCGCGGAGAAGCGGCCAATAGGCGTGACCTGCTTTTCAAAATGCCAGCCGCGACCAGCTTTTAAGTTGAGCACAGCCGGCATTTAAATGCGAACGCTGGAGTCTTCCCACCAGAAGCGGTGGTGGGGAGCAGGTCACACATCTGGCACGTACACTGATGCGTGACCTGCTCTCTACCACCGTTTTGGGTGCAAAATCACAATTCCTCAATTTTGTAGCTGCCAGCAAGTAAACAACAGGACAGTGTGAAGAACCAAAGATGGATCATTTTGTAATAAGGACGAGATGACCAGAGACACAGATGGCCAAGATCCCACAATTGAATCTGCTGGAGAGAGCTTCTGAGGAAAGTCCATGGCAGGACAAAGCAGTGTTTGTGTGAGCTGTATACAGAACTCCAGGGCCTCTGGTGAACAACTCTTTCAGAAGAAACTGAAATCGGGAACAAAGCAGGAGAAACATGATTTCTAGAGTATGGCATTGTTAATTGTGCGAATGCAAATCAGGTTGCAAAGCCCATGTATGTTTATATGCAGGGAAGTACTGACAAATGAAAGTTTAAAACCCTCAAAACTTCAAAGACATTTCAGACTCAGCATAACAAGTTCGAGGACAGGCCTCTTGAATTTTTTCAAAGGATGTAGTGAGAACCTAAATTATCAACTGAAATCCTTAGCAAAAATATAGCATTGAATGACAGAGCAAGTGAGATTGTGAGGACCAAGCAGGCTCACCTGTCACATTAAAGGCAAGCAATAATAGTGTGCCACAAAGATCAGCTGGTATGGGTCCCAGAGATTGGCCGGCGTGGGACGCGAAGGTCAGCCGGCATGGGTCGCGGATGTCAGCCGGCATGGGTCGCAAAGATCGGCGGGTTGGTAAAAGTGGATCCCGGGAAAAAACGTTTGAAAAACACTGGCGTAGAGAAACATGAGAAAGTTGTAGTTTTTTCCTTCGCTGGTGTGAGAAGATGAAGGAATGAAGGCCTCAACTATGAAGCATAATGATAAGGTAAATCAATGTACATTGCATTAATGATTGCTGAGATGTTACCAAGAATGCTCAATTTTAAACGATTGTCAAAAGAATTAAAGGGCAGTCAGAAAAAATGATGTTCATCGGGATGACTGGAATATGGAATTCCCACCTGAAATGACACTTAGGGCGGGATGTTCCCACCAGCCCACCGCATATTTTTTGTCCATGGAGGCGGCCTGTCAGCGGGATTTCCCATTGACAGCACCCCTCGTTGCCGGGAAACCCACGCACTGGCGTGGGACCGGAATTTCCAGCCGGTGTGATCTGCCAGTAAATCCCACCCTTAGAAAATTTTCCGTTAGATCGCACCCGTTAAGTTTATCACCCAAGACATAATAAATGAGCAGGCAATTAAACATCCAGTTACTTACTGCTCAGGTGCTAGCATATGTCTATGTCTCACCGCGTGACCAATCCCATTTGGGATGGATTACCTGCTCCGGTTGGCATTCTGGGGTTCCTGCAATAGATCCAGATGGAATATACAACTGGTTTCACCCAAGGGGAGCTTTCTTTAGTCCTGCTGGAAGCTGGATTTTCCCGAGGAAGTTTGGAAATTTCCCAACTGAGGCTGCATCAATTGTTGGGAGTTGGACAGGAGATCCGACTACGTCCTCGTCCTCACTGGAAAATGTCTGCATGGGAAAGAGCTTCTCTTGCCGCAGGGACTTAGAGAGCTACCGGACCATCTGATTGGCTGGCAGCTCCCTTAGAAGGGACAATATCCCAATTGAGGGGTGGACGTTCTGCCTGTAGCTAATTAATGCTCCTTCGAGCATGAAATAGGGCAGACAATGTCAGCGGGGGATGTGTTCCCCACTGACTCTTTGGAAACCCCACCATCTGAAATGGCTATGGTCTTAATCAGTATTGGAATTACTCCCAGGCCTGAAATTTATATCAGTCCAGTATACACATGACCAGAGTCAATGAATTGTGCATTTTGCAAGGAGCCTTGTCAGAATTAATTCAGCAGCAGGCCGCCTTGATGGAAAGATGAAGAGAATATGCATCTTTAGACATCAGAAAGAAAGTCTCTTTAAGTTGGCAGTCTACTGTTGACAGCAAAGCTGTGAAAGGTGGATCTAAGAAAATGTTGAATGCTGAAAATATCCAACAATTAATGGCAGACAAGAATGTGAAATTTAAGGCTGGTAGGGAACCTAAAATTGAATGACATTTCAGTTAATATTATGGGTGTGACAACACAAGATAATAATTTGAAACAAAACGTATTAACATGTACCAAATGGGGCTCGTTGTAATCATTTTAACTTGAAATTGCTTTTCGCTTTAAATAATTCAAATTATCCAGTAACCTCAATTAAACAGTTTTATTGCTTAGCTATTTTCATGATGTCAATGCAAATTACCAGATGATTTGATTGAAGAAGCTTAGACTATACAGCATGCAATTTGCAGTGACGGTAATATATATCATACAGTAACTTATGATATGTGATGTGCAGTGGCTAACCGTAATATGGACAGTACTGTAATTCATTTGTAATATATGCTGTACAGTGACTAATTCTGTAACATGTATTATGCATTGATTAAAATTGTGATTTTTCCTGTACCTTACTTATTTTATCCATGCGTATACAACATGAATTTCCTGATCCTAGCAAAATTTGCATTGTGTTGCCTTTAGGGTATCGGTGGTGCATAATCCTTTCTGATATGAGCTCCACCCTCTAGTTTTTATATTGAAATTGCAGCACAGAAACTGTTTATTTGGCTCAACTGGTCCAGACTAGTGCTTAACTAGTCTATGTAGTGCTTAACTATTATTAGCAGTTCTTAACTAACCTATGCAGTGCTTAACTAGCCTACACAGTGCTCAACTAGTCTATGCTGTACTTAACTTGCCTATGCACTGCTTAACTAGTCTACATAGTGCTTAATTAACCTATCCAGTGCTTAACTGGTCTACACAGAGCTTAACTAGTCTATGCAGTGCTTAACTAGTCTACACAGTGCTTTAGCAGCTTACGCAGTACTTAACTAACCAATGCAGTGCTTAACTAGTCTATGCAGTGCTTAACTAGCCTGTGCAGTGCTTAACTAGTCTACACAGTGCTTAACTAACTTATGCAGTGCTTAACTGGTCTACACAGAGCTTAACTAGCCTATGCAGTGCTTAACTAGTCTATGCGGTGCTCAACCAACCTGCGCAGTACTTAATTAACTTATGCAGTGCGTAACTAGACTATGCAGTGCTCTCCTCTCATTGTGCCTCATCTGACCCAAAAAAATACCCTCCAATTCCTTTGTCTCTCATGCTTTTGTCCAGTTGCCCCATAGACACATCAATGCTGTTTGCCTTAACCACCCATTCGAACCACTCTCTGTTTCTTTATTGGATTCTTTATTGGATTTATTGGGGGTTATTTGATATTCATGAGCCTTAGTTTTGGATTCCCACAATTGGAATAATTTTCTCTACATCTACCTAATCAAACCCTTTTGAAATGGTGAGGATTTCTATTTGGTCATCTCTCAGCCTCCTCTTTCACAAGAAAAGAGCTCCGGCCTGTTATTTTTATTTTATAACGTTATCATCTCTGGTATCATTCCGTGCAAATCTATTTTGCACCTTCATCAGCCTCCAGGTTCTTACATAGAACATATTTTAACTACACTTTAAGGAATCTTGGGCTGTGGCAAACATGGCAGGTAGTCAGAGGGATGATGGGAGTCGATTGTATAAGAGAGCTCAGAGTCAAAGGGGAAGTTTTTGTGGGGGCAGGAAAGCTACTTAATTGCGCACCATGGAACAATTGAGACAAAATGGGGACATTGCTTCTATTGGTCCTTAAGGTTTGGAGTCCGACTGCAGCAGATGGACTTAAGGAACATAGAACAGTCAATGCAGAAGGAGGCCTTTCAGCCCATCGAGTCTGCACTGACCCACTTAAGCCCTCACTTCCACCCTATCCCTGTAACCCAAAAACCACGCCTAACCTTTTTGGGCACTAAGGGCAATTTAGCATGGCCAATGCACCTAATCTGCACGTCTTTGGACTGTGGGAGGAAACCGGAGCACCCGGAGGAAACCCATGCACACACGGGGAGAACGTGCAGACTCCGCATAGACAGTGACCCAGCGGGGAATCGAACCTAGGACCCTGGCGCTGTGAAGCCACAGCGCTAGCCACTGTGCTACCGTGCTGGCCTGTAGTCCAAGTTAGATCGGTGGACCATTCTCCAATCGAAGCATAAGTGACAGCTGCATGGAAGGAAGTCAGCCTTTGAGCCAATGCAGACATCCATCTCATAATCATGCATCACAGGGCAGCACGGTGGCCTAGTGGTTAGCATAACCGCCTCACGGCGCTGAGGTCCCAGGTTCGATCCCGGCTCTGGGTCACTGTCCGTGTGGAGTTTGCACGTTCTCCCCGTGTCTGCGTGGGTTTCGCCCCCACAACCCAAAAATGTGCAGAGTAGGTGGATTGGCCACGCTAAATTGCCCCTTAATTGGAAAAAATAATTGGCTAATCTAAATTTATAAAAAAAAAAAATAATCATGCATCACTACTCGTCAGGAGCAAGGCTGTCAGCCATGGAACTTAAGGAAGAGGAATAGACCATTAATTCCCTCAAGATTACTCTGCCATTAAATTACATAATAGTTGACCTGCACCACAAGTTGATTTTTCTGCATTTGCTGCGTATTCACTGATATCCTTATTGACTAAGGTTATCTCAGTCTTGAAATGTTACAGCATCCACAACATTGACGGGCAGGGGAGGGGGGGATGGGCGGGAGGAGTGGGGGAGGGGAGGAGGGGAGGGGAGAGGAAGGGAGGGGGGAGGAAGGGAGGAGGGGAGGGGGGAGGAAGGGAGGAGGGGAGGGGGAGGAATGGAGGAGGGAGAGAAGGGGGGGGGCAGTTGTGGAGAATTCTTGATATCTCCGAGCCTTTGTTTGGACAAGTGCTCCCTGATTTCCCTGCTGAGTGAGCTAGCTCTAATATTAAGATTATGGCCCTTTATATTTGGTGCTACCTACAGAGGGAATAATTTATCGGTATCAAATCCTTCTAGCATTTTAATAATCTCCATCGCATTACTC
Organism: Scyliorhinus canicula; assembly: GCF_902713615.1. Lineage (NCBI taxonomy): Eukaryota > Metazoa > Chordata > Chondrichthyes > Carcharhiniformes > Scyliorhinidae > Scyliorhinus > Scyliorhinus canicula. The sequence goes on from NC_052152.1 coordinate 193,416,609, forward strand.
CTCAAACCGCTAAGGAATACTTTCTAAGTTCATGCAAACTATAGTCATAGTTTAACCCTCGAAGCCCAGGTGGAACTGTTCTTCGGTTTCGCAAGCATTTCATGAGAGGCCCATCACGGACCACCACAAAATTGTCCACTAATCATTGAGGTTTGAGCGCGAGCAGTGGGAGAGAACACATCCAGAGTGAGACACAGACAGAGTGAGTGTGGGTATTGGAAATTTGAAGCAGAGTGGGAGTTAAACCGAGAATGGTCTTGCCCTGCTCTAGCAGTAGAGGCTACAAGGGAGAGAGCTGATTAATAAGCAGTGGTAAGGTCGCGAAATAAAACATTGGTCAGAGTAGTGTACAGACCCTAAACAGTAGACGCACTGAAGGAAATGGTATAAATCAACAAATATTAGGAGCATGTGAAAAGAATAGAGCAATAATTATGGATGACTTTAATTTTCATGTTGATTGGGTTAATCAAGTTGGACAGGGTAGTTATGATAACAAATTCAGAGTGCTTTAGGGATAGTTTCCAGAGCCCTGGGCGAGATTCTCTCAGCCCGGGGCTGGGCCGGGGAATCCACCTGACCGGCGCCAATCGTGCCACGCGCCCCGACGCCAGCACAAGATTCTCCACAAAGCGGAGAATGGGCGCCATTAGCGCCGGCGTGGTTGGTGCGGCACTGGTTGGGGGCCGCTCTACGCAGCCGGCACGCCGATTCTCGGCCCGGGATGTGCGAAGCGGCCATCGTAAAAAAGCCAAGTCCTGCTGACGCCGTCCACACCTGCTGTCAAGCCGGCAGGAATTCGGCGTGGAAGGGTCCAGGGGCAGCCTGTTGGGGGATGGGGGGGGGAGGGGGGGTGGTGGAGAGGTGGCCCGACCCCAGGGGGGGTCTCTGATGTGGCCCCCTGGGGGGGCCCACTGATCGGCGGGCTGGCCTCTTAGGCTGGGGGCCTCCTTCTTTCCTCTGCGCCGGCCCCTGTAGTCCTGCGCCATGTTGCGTCGGGGCCGGTGCGTTGAAGGAAGCCACTGCGCATGTGCGCGTTGGCGCTGGTGCCACTGCGCATGCACAGATCCCGCGGTGCCCAGTTGACGCCAGGATCAGCAGCTGGAGTGGCGTGAACTGCTCCGGTGCCTGGTTGGCCCCAAGTCAGGGCCAGAATTGCTGATCCTGAGGCCGTGTTGATGCCGTTGAGAAACGCGACGGCGTTTCTGACGGCGTCAACACTTTAGCCTCAGGATCACAGAATCCCGCCCAATATGTCATGGAACCAACCAGGGAAGAGGCTATCTTTGATCTGGTAAACGGTAATGAGTAAAATATCTCCGAGGAATTAGTGATCATAACTTGATCAAATCTAATATTCAGTTTGAGAGTGAGAAGCTTGGGTCAGAAACAGCTGTGTTTAACTTAAATGAAGGGAATTACAATGAAATGAGAATAGTGTTAGCTAAAGTGGACTGGGTGGATAGATTAGCAGGAAAGACAGTAAACAAGCAGTGGCAGTTATTCAAGGAGGTGATTCATGACTCAGCAAAAATATAACCCAGTGAGGAGGAAAGATTTGAAGAGAGAGATAAACTAACCATGGCTAACCAAAGAAGTTAAGGAGAGTATTAAGTTGAAAGAAAAAGGAGGCAAACATCTGTGATAGCCTCAAAGACTGGGATAAATTCAGAATCCAACAAAGGAGGCCTAAAAAAGATAATAAAGAGATGGAAAATAAACTGTGAGAACAAATCAGCGAGGAATATAAAAACTAACAAGCAGAGCTTCTTTAAGGATGGCACGGTGACGCAGTGGTTAGCACTGCTGCCTCACGGCGCCAAGGACCTGGGTTCGATCCCGGCCCTGGGTCACTGTCCATGTGGAGTTTGCACATTCTCCTCGTGTCTGCGTGGGTCTCACCCCCACAACCCAAATAGATGTGCTGGGTAGGTGGATTGGCCACACTAAATTGCCCCTTAGTTGAAATTTCTCTAAATTTATTAAAAAAAAGAAAAACAAAAGAAGAGTTCTTTAAATATATAAAAAGGAAGTGAGAGGTCAAAGTGAACATAGGCCCCTTGCAAAATGAATCTGGGGAGAAGGTTATGGGGAATAAGGAAATGGCAAAGGAGTGAAAGAGATATTTTGCATCAGTCTTCCCGTACCAGCCTCCCCGAACAGGCGCCGGAATGTGGCGACTAGGGGCTTTTCACAGTAACTTCATAGAATTTACATAGAATTTACAGTGCAGAAGGAGGCCATTCGGCCCATCGAGTCTGCACCAGCTCCTGGAAAGAGCTCCCTACCCAAGGTTAATACCTCCACCCTATCCCCATAACCCAGTAACCCCACCCAATACTAAGGGAAATTTTGGACACTAAGGGCAATTTATCATGTCCAATCCACCTAACTTGCACATCTTTGGACTGTGGGAGGAAACCGGAGCACCCGGAGGAAGCCCACGCACACACAGGGAGGATGTGCAGACTCCGCACAGACAGTGACCCAAGCCGGGAATCGAACCTGGGACCCTGGAGCTGTGAAGCGATTGTGCTATCCACAATGCTACCGTGCTGCCCCATTGAAGCATACCTGTGACAATAAGCGATTATTATTATTATTAAGATACTTCAAACATTCTGTGAATACTAGAGTGCACAGGGTAGCAATTAAATACCATCACCATCACAAGAGAAGTCTGGCTGGATTCTTCGGCCCTACCCACCGCAAGATCGCCAGGGACGGGCGGGGACCATGTAAAAGTCCGTTGACTTCGGGTGGAATTTCCGGTCATTAGGCTGGCTAAAGGTAGATAAATCCCCTGGCCCGATCGCTTGCATCCTGAGATTCTAAAAGAAATAGCTACAGAGATAGTGAATGCGATGGTTGTAATTTTTCAACAATCCTTGGATTCTGGAGAAGTACCGGAGGATTGGAAAACTGCCCATGTGACACCCCTATTCAAAATGGGAGGGAGGTAAAAATCGGGTAACTATAGGCCAATTAGCCTAACATCTATTGTTGGAAAGATGTTGGAATCAATTATTAAGGACGTAATAGCAGCACATTTGGAAAATCATAGTCCAATCGAGCAGAATCAGCATGGCTTCATGAAAGGGAAATCATGGTTGACTGATTTATTAGAGTTTTTCGAGCAAGTTTCAAGCAGAGTGGATAGAGGGGAACCGGTAGATGTGTTGTATTTTGACTTCCAGAAGACGTTCGACAAGGTACCTCACAACATTTTTCGGGACTTGTGGGAGGAAACCGGAGCACCCCGAGGAAACCCATGCAGATGTGGGGAGAATGTGCAGACACCGTACAGCCAGTGACCCAAGCCAGGAAGTGAACCTGGGACCCTGGCGCTGTGAAGGCAATGGGACTCCAGGACTGGCAGTGCCAAGTGACCCAGAGACCTCTGGAATTCTCTCCCTCTGTCCCATGGAGCCCCCAGGGCCAATTGGGCTTCATCAGGGGGGAGAAAGCCCTGGAGACCAACCCGGGGCCTGCCACCAAGGAGATGATAGTGATCTTCATTTCTTCCGAATCCCCCCTCCTGAAATCGGTGCATCTCAAGGGGAGCGGGAAGAACAGGTTAGCACGGCAACGCCAGTGAAACCAGTGAGTAGACCGAGCCCCCCCCCCCCCCTGCTCCAAACCATTCAGAGGACATCAGCCAAAGGCAACAAAGGTCACAGGGTGCGGAAAGCAGCAGGCTGCCTCCACCACTGATGTGCATCCTGGGGACAAACAGACATAGCAGCAAACCACAAAAGATTAAGAAGAGTGAGGAGCACTGAGTGGGCACTGGGAGGTGGGGGTGGGGGTGGGGTGGGGGGGGGGTTTGGGTGGTCACTATCTGTAGCTGGGGGTAATGGAAATTTGTCACAGTGAAATGTTACTATTAAAAGATGTTTCAATTTCATGTGAAGACTCTGTCACATTAATCTTCACAGCGGACCTGCCCGCAGCCCCGCCCTCTGTTGCACTTTGCTATCCACATCCCCTCCCCCAGGGCATAGTGGTCCAAGATCAAAAACCCCCATTGCAGACCCTGTTCAGAGGATGGGTGTGAGCGCGCTGTCAGCAGAAAAACAAGAGTCGTCAGGCTTTAGCAGAAGCTGAGGAGCAGCAGAGATTTCCTCACAGTTATCATCACTCTCCTGCCTTATATATTGACCCCACTGACAGTGCCGGCACAGGCCCATCACTCTGGAGTGATATTACACAGATCTTCGGGCGGTGAAATGTGGTCGGGGGCGGGGGGGTGGGGGGGGGGGGGGGGGGGGAGGGGAGATAAATGGGGGGAAGAGCGGGGGATTGGGGGTGAGGGGAAAGGAGGAGGCAGGGAAATGGGGGTGATGGGAGGATTATGGAGAGGGAAGGAAATGGGGGAGGGGAATGCAGGGGGGGAGGGAGTGAAATTGGGGGAGGGATTGAGCTCACTGACACTGCCTCTTCTTAAGAGAATTTGGAGATGATGAGGGCATGCCAGGACATCCTGGCATGTCGGACCCTTGCCGCCCGCCTCCTGTCCTCCATCCTCGGGCTTCTCCTCGGGTTTGCCTCCAGCCCCTCCTGGACAGCCTCATTCTCCTGAGACAAGGCCACGTGTCCCTCCACCTCCTACTGCTCCTCCTCCTCCAGCATGTCGCCTGCTGCTGTGCCAGATTGCGAAGGGCACAGGAAACTCCACAAAGTGGGAGATCCTCTGGAGGATGCACTGCAAGGCACTGCCCTGCCAGAGCATTGGAACCACACATTAAGCAGCCTGATGCACAGCTCAATGACAGCATGGGTTGAAACCTAAGCTCATTATAACAGGTCTCCATCTCGGTCTCAGGCCTCCACACCGGTGTCAGCAGGCATAAACTCAGTGAGTACCCCTTATCCTCCATGAGCTAACCCATCATTCTGGGGTGGTCCCCGAAAACTCCAAGGATCTCTGAGTGCCAAGGATGTAGCTGTCATGCACGCTCCCAGGGTAGCGGGCACATACGTGCATGATCTTGAGGCGATAGTCACACACGATCTGAACATGCAGGGCCTGGAACCCCTTCCTGTTTACATAGAGCACTCCCTGATGCTCCAGTGCTCCCAGGGCGACATACGTGCCATCGATCGCCCCCATGGACCTGGGGCATCCTGGTGATGGCAGAAAATCCTGCCCTGGGATGACCCGGTGGTGTGAAGGTTTACGGTTGCAGTGACTTTCATGGTCACCTGGAGCGGGTGTCCTCTTCCTCCATGGGGTGCCACGTCCATGAGGTGCCACACTATCTCTCTGTTGGGATGGAGTCTTCTGCGGAGTATGCTGGATGACCAACCACACCTGTACACCTTGGGTCATCGCTGGCCACCCCTTCTTGGTCCCTCCTCAGCCTGATGGGTAGCTGGGTCTTCAGGGTGCGCGGTGGTCCCCTGCGCATGGGGTGCCGCCTCCAGCCTACGTTGTCGCTGCTGCATTCTGTGGCATCTGCCCACCTTTCTTTCATACAGGCGTTGCTGTTATTATTGGTTCTTTTAGATTAATTTTGATATACATTTTTCTGTGATTAAAGGTGATTATTTATAAGTGAACATAGGTTTTGTTATTTGTTTCAAATCTCTGAAATTATTTAAATCTGCACCATATTATTACACAACTTTACGTTTGGCATGCTTAAAAATGTTCATATGTTTTAATTCAGATTATGGTCATGAGATTTCCAAAGCGCCCCAAGGCTTTTTGCTGTCACTGTCCTTGTAACATCTGATTTTTAAAAAAATTTATGTTATAGAACAGGGGTGGGCAAACTTTTCCGTGCAAGGGCCGCATTCAGAAATTCACAATTCACAAAGGGCCGCATAGTATATTAAGTAAAATAATTACTTCACCCGGTTATGATTGTGGGCGCCTCATATAGAACATAGAACAGTACAGCACAGAACAGGCCCTTCGGCCCTCGACGTTGTGCCAAGCAATGATCACCCTACTCAAGTCAACGTATCCACCCTATACCAGTAAGTAACCCAACAGCCCCCCCCACCCATTAACCTTTAAAAAAAAAAAAAAAAAAAAAAAAAAAATTTTTTTTAAAAAAAATTTTTTTTTTTTTTTTTTAATGACTTGGTGGGCCGCAGAAATACCTTTGGCGGGCCGCATGCGGCCCGCGGGCCGTAGTTTGCCCACCCCTGTTATAGAATCACTTCAGTGCAGAAGGTGGCCATTCGGCCCTAGTCTGCACCAATGCTCTGGAAGAGCGCTCTGCTCAGGCCCATGCTCCCACCCTATCCCCATAGCCCCACCTAAAGGGAAATTTTTCATGGCCAATCCACCTAATCTGCATATCTTTGGACTGTTGGTGGAAACCAAAGCACCCAGAGGAAATGGTGGTGGCACAGTAGCACAGTGGTTAGCACTGCAGCCTTGCAGCGCCAGGGACCCGCGTTCAATTGTAACCTTGGGTGACTGTCCTTTTTGAGCTTGTACGTGGTTCCCGTGTCTCCGTGGTTTTCATCCGAGTACTCCGGGGACTCAATGGGCTGAATGGCCTCCTTCTGCTCTGTAGGAATTCCATGGTTCTATTTTAGAGTTTCATGACACCCACGCAGACACGGGGGGAATGTACAAACACCACACAGTCACCCAATTTGAATTGAACATGGGTCCCTGGTGTTGTGAGTGCTCTGAATCAGCTGGGAGGACAGCTGTGCTAACATTAGTGTCCTTGAAGGAGTCAAGAGCATTAGCATCAAGGCCATGATCATCCAAAGCCAACTCTGCTGGGCCGTCCATATGCTGAGGATGTCAGAGTCCCGACTGCCAACGCAAATCTTCTTCACCCAGCTCAAGGAAGGATTCCGAACGTGAGGAGGACAAAGGAAGCTCTTCAAAGATATCTTGAAGGCTTACCTCAAGAAATGGAACACAGACGTCAATTCCTGGGAGATCTTTGGTCAGAAGAGACCTACTTGGAGGAACCTCCTGATTGAAGAGAACCAATTCTTCGAGAACACCAGACGGCAGGAAGAGGCCTGGAGCAGGAACCTGAGAAAGGAATACCCATGACTTAGCGTCCAAGGACCGATCCCACCTTTTGGAAACTCCTGCCAAGTGAGTGATTGAAGATACAGATCTAGGAAAGGGCTCATCAGTCATGCAAGGACCCACAGACCCCGTGACCAGTAACACTGAGCATCTGAGATGGACAATCGTACCCGTTAGTGAGTGATCACCGCATTCTATCCATTATAGTTCCTTTAATGGAATCAACATCCTTATGACAAACCAAAGTTAAAACAAAATCTTTCTTTCACTTGCTGTGACTCCAAACTGGCTTTATACAGTAAAGTACCTTTTTTTTCGTAAAGTACCTTTTTAACGGAATTAACAACGTCATGACAAACCAAAGTTTAAAAAAATAAATATATACCTTCCTTTATAAATGCTAAACATTAGTAATGTAAACCATTAACCTCCCAAACAAATGTCTCCCGGTGTCCCCTGTACCTGCTCGATGATTCTGGACCCAGAAATAAAAGCGCAAATAAAAAGGTGTAAAAACTTACCTAACATCGGGGCAAGTCGAACAAGTTAGCATTGTCCGTTTAATTTGCATTCAGCAGGTCCAGCACAGTGCTTCATTCAATTTGTCAAAATAAAGTGGATCAGGAGTTTGAATGCCGAATGCTTCCAGAGCGCACGCTCATGAATCTGCGCGTCCAGGTCATCGCGCCGCGCATATGCGGCGGTCCAGCGACTTGAGTTGGGGACCTGAAAGGAAGTTACGGGCCCAATATCCCTGATTCATGGGCCAATCAATGAGCAACAGTTTACATAAATCTGTGGCAGTCTTTCTTGAGAAGTGGAGGCAATGGAAGACAGGATTCCTCCATCATGTCCAAATGCAAGTCCTGCAGGAGTTCCGACCAGGCCAGAGAACCCTGGGGACATCTGTACTTTGGGTCCAACTTGACCATCTTATGCGGCACTTCTCGCTCTGACCTATCAAACCAAAGAGAATCAAAAATATTGGAAGTTTTAAAAAAAATGGAGGCTCCACCTGCCAAACCAAGTTATGTGTGGCCTAAGTACAAGCATGAAGCTTAAGAATGTCAAAAAAGAAATGATGAGGTTGCACAACAATCTGTATTTATATAGCATGGTTAACATAACAGAAAGTTCAGAGGGGCTTCACTCACAGCAAAACTTGACACTGAGCCACATAATATGGACAAAAGCAAAAAGGACAAAATGCCGGCACGGTGGCACAGTGGTTAGCACTGCTGCCTCACAGCGCCAGGGGCCCACATTCAATTCCGGCCTTGGGTGACTGTCTGTGTGGAGTTTGCATGCTCTCCCTGTGTCTGCGTGGGTTTCCTCCGGGTGCTCCGGTTTCCTCCCACAGTCCAAAGATGTGCTGGTTAGGTGGATTGGTCATGCAACAATTGCCCGTTAGTGTCCATAGATGTACAGGTTAGGTTCTGGGGTCAGGGAAGGGGAATTGGCCTAGGTAGGCTGCTCTTTCAGACATTTGGCGCAGATGGCATATTACCTCTTTCTGCACTGTAGGAATTCTGCAGTGATACTAAAATGTTGAACAAGCAGTCAAATAACTTCGAGGAAGTCGAAGAGTTGAGAGAGATAGTGGTGTGTTAAAGCTGGGTTTTCTCAGTGCACATGTGAAAACCGATGCTGTGTTTTCTGTTGTAAACATTTGTTCAGTAGGCCTCACAAAGAGTTTCAGAGGCCTGTAAGGTTGAATATTAGTGTATAATCATTCACAAATATTCAAGGTATAGCCTAGACTATGGGCTGACTCCATGCTTGATTCTACACAGGTCTCTGCATACAATTAGACTAACCCAGGCCCCTTGTCATGTCACCCTTTGCATCCACTTTGGACAGTACTGTTCAACTGTCCTATTTCTGGCAACGCACCCTGCACTAAATTATCAGGTGATGTCGCTGAGATGCAGCCATTAGCTCTGAAGCAGGAATTCTAGAAATAGAATTCATAAATTCTACCCAGCCTATTCCATTATCCCCACAGAAAATCTTCACTTCTTCTTTACCTTTTCCTTTGGAAATCCCTTGGGATCGAGGATGACTTGCTTCCACTTCAGCACAAATGATTCTGAGATGGCTTATAAGTCCAGTGTGTGATCTGCAGCTCGGCCACGTGTGGAACAGGTGGTGTTTGAAGCTTTGGGTAGGTTTGTGCGCTCTCTCAGTGCCTTGGCATGGTCTCTGCATGTTTCCCGACAAAATCTCGCAAACGATTTGGTGTCTTTACGAATGAGCCTTCTCCGTTTTGGTCACTCACGTAGAAATAAACTCACAGGCACATTGTCAGCTAAACAGAAACAAACAGTGGCAAGTTAAATAAATTAAAATTTTGATTTAAAAAAAAGCAAATTTAAAAACATGGCCGAAGGGCCTGTTCCTGTGCTGTACTTTTCTTTGTTCTTTGTAAACTGTGGTGAAATGCCAATTGAATGTGACACACTTTGACACAGTAGGATATGGACAAGCCCAGGGCTTCCTGCAGTGTGTCTAAGAATCACACAAGGATATATTTCCACACGAGGGAGAAGTGGAAAATCGCAAAGTTATTGCACACCTGACTCACAAACACCATCTCCAGCCAGCAATCAGTAAAAGAGTTACAAAGAAGGATCCAGGAAACGGCCAACCCAGCGGCCAAGTGGTAGATTTTCACAGAGGCATTAATTATAATAAATGGTTTAAATGGCTCAGCAGCGCCCACATGGGCTGTAGATGTTTATGCTTATCGTAAACTTGATTGACATAGGAAAGGAATAACATTGACCAACCAGCCAGGCTGACATTACTTCGCCTCCAACTTTGTCGTTTGTGGATGATATGGTCAGCCTCTTGTCTCATGGGATTCACATGGCAACTGATCAGCAGTCACAAAGCTCTTACTTTACAGAGTGGAAAATCCAACAGGACATTTCTTATCTTTGTAAAGTGAAATATTTGAGTATCTTGTGGATTTAATTGCTCAGTCAAAAAGGTTTCTGCTTAGAGCTGCCTGTCACTTGAGGTCTCTTCAAATGGATGTGTTTTTGAATCGGCTACAGATCTGTCCCACCTCAGAGAATATTTCTGAAGAGTCACTTTTCAAAATACCTGTCAGAACATCCCATAAACCTCAGTTACTGTTTATGCATGTCAGAAATTCTATTGCATATTAACGTAATTCTTTCATGCTTATGCCTTTGCTTATGCCTAATCTCTGTGCTTAAGTGTTGCTCCCACAGCTAATAACGTCACGATATCCTCTTGATCACGGTAGACCTAAGTTGCCAATGTACTTTGAGGCAACATAGACGGTCGTCGTGCAACGGGACTCCGATTAGTCTGCATTGGGATCAAGGGCAAGGTGGGATGAGGAACGCTTTCAGATCATGGGCTCTAAGTGATCATTGGTTCCCTGATTGCAAATTTAAAAATATCACTGAATTTAACATTGATATTGGGTGTCTCTGATCCACACTGTGACATCATGAGAATGAGCTAACTAAACTGCCTCCCGATTTGCTTAACTTGCTTAATATTAGATAGGATCTTAGAAGCTGATTTATGTTTAAATTTTATATGAATGGGCACGTTCCAACTATGACAAAGAGTTATCACAGTCAAGAGCAATTAGCATTGTCTTGCTTTCACATTGTGCAATCAGTCTACCCGCTGTTGTCCTGTGTGCATCCTGTACTGAGCAAGGCTTCTGTGTTGAGGAAAGCCTATTCAGTCCCTGAAGATCGCAACCATGATATGCCTTCATTGCTAATAGGGTCAAAAAAGTTCACGTTTGTATATAAAAGTTCAGACAAAGACAAATTAAACATGAAAGACTCATAATCCTTTGAGCACTGAATGAGCCTCACTGCTAATGACCAAGAATCGGCCTACTTTCATGCACATAATAGTACTGGTTTATTTATGGCGAAGGTGAATTTCCTTTGTGTTAGCATTCCTCTCGAATGAGGAAAATCCTGTAAAGCTTTGAAAATCAGTGGTGGGAAAATTTGAGTGGTGGTGGTGGTTGAGGGGGGGGGGGGGGGGGGGGGGGGAATTCTCCCTGGCCATGGGAGAGAGGTGGGGTGGGAAAATTTGAAAAACTGATGTCGGCCTGATCCTGTCTGCTTGTTATTTTCCCAGATGCATCTGGTTTACATAGCTGGCAATCCATTGGTTATGGCAGGAAGTCAATTGATCGTACTACTGAATCAATTGGCAGCCATTTTATCTGGAAATTGGTATTTTAACAGTGGCGCAAGAGACCCCCATGGCTGTAGCTCGTCACAGGAGGCGAGTACGCAGCAGGAGGTACAGTGGCATGAAAGTAACACGCAGTCTGGGAGTAAAGGTGAAAATACAAGCATTCTGAAGTTATCAGCAGGCAGAAACTCACCATTACAAGAGCGGTTCCTGGGGACTGCCATCACAGATAGAGTTCCAGGTAAAGTGGCTGCTATCGACACCCTCAGCCTTTCTCTTGCAATCATCTCTCTCCGCCTCAGCAGCACTCTCAATGCCGGCCACCTATTTAAATTGTGCACACTGTTTCAACCTCCTGTCTGCACAACCCACCCAATGCCCCCAATAGGGTGACGATCCCAGAAGCTGTTTAAAATTTGGCATTCTTGCATTTGTCCTGATAACATAGAACATACAGTGCAGAAGGAGGCCAGTCGGCCCATCGTGTCTGCACCGACCCACTTAAGCCCTCACTTCCACCCTATCCCCATAACCCAATAACCCCTCCTAACCTTTTTTGGCCACTAAGGCCAAATAATCATGGCCAATCCACCAAACCTGCACGTCTTTGGACTGTGGGAGGAAACCGGAGCTGTCGGAGGAAACCAACGCAGACACGGGGAGAACGTGCAGACTCCGCACAGACAGTGACCTAGCGGGGAATCAAATGGCAGCACGGTAGCATTGTGGATAGCACAATCGCTTCACAGCTCCAGGGTCCCAGGTTCGATTCCCAGTTTGGGTCACCGTCTGTGTGGAGTCTGCACATCCTCCCCGTGTGTGCGTGGGTTTCCTCCGGGTACTCCGGTTTCCTCCCACTGTCCAAAGACGTGCAGGTTAGGTGGATTGGCCATGCTAAATTGCCCTTAGTGTCCAAAATTGCCCTTAGTGTTGGGTGGGGTTACTGGGTTATGGGGATAGGTGCAGGTGTTGACCTCGGGTAGGATGCTCTTTCCAAGAGCCAGTGCAGACTTGATGGGCCGAATGGCCTCCTTCTGCACTGTAAATTCTATGTATAAAAAAAAAAACCTGGGACCCTGGCGCTGTCAAGCCACAGTGCTATTCACTTGTGCTACCATGCCACCAACATGTCTCTCTTTATAGCAATATACTTATGAAGGTTCTCTATTCCTCTCCCAAAGCTATTGAAAAATACAGTGGAAAGCTGAGTCCCTAGTATAGATGTATACATAGAAAAGAGAAGCAGGGAGAGGCCATACTTTGAGCCTGCTCCACTATTCGTTATGATCATGGCTGATCATCCAACTCAATCCCCTGATCCTGCCTTCCCCCCACATCCTTTAATTCCTTTAGCCCCAAGAGCTGTGTCTAATTCCTTTTTGAAATTACGCAACGTTTTGGTCTCAACTACTTTCTGTGGTAGTCAATTCCACAGATTCACCGCTCTCTGGATGAAGAAATTTCTCCTCACCTCAGTCCTAATCTTATCCCCTTATCTTCAAACTATGACCCCTAGTTCTGGACTCCTCCACCATCGGGAACATTCTTTCTGAACCTACCCTGTTGAATCCTGATAGAATTTTATAAGTTTCTATGAGATCCCCTCTCACTCTTCTAAACTCCAGTGAATATAACCTTTAGTCTCTCTTCATATGACCGTCCCACCATTCCAGGAATCAGCCCTTTGCTGCACTCCCTCTGATGTGACCATCAATTCTCTAGAGACATGATTGGAAGTAAACTGTGGTTTTAATAGTCTTACAACTGAGCCTGCCTGCCGACCAGAAGAACTGAGAGCAGGCTCACGGCTGCAGCACTTTATACTTCCGGTAGTGGGAGGGGCCATGGGCGGAGCCATGGGCGGAGCCAAGGGCGGAGCCCTGTACAAGCTCCTCATCTCCCCCTGTGGGCAGAGCCACGCAACGGCTCACAGACAGAGCCCACAAGGACATAATACTATGCAATACAATACAGTGTGAATTACAATACAGTATGAATTCACCACACCCTCCACAGCAAGAATATTGTTCCTCAGATAAACACACCAAAACTGCGCACAATACTCCAGGTGTGGCCTCACCAACGCCCTTTACAATTGTAGTAATATATTCCTATTCCTATACTCAAATCCTCTCACAACGAAGGCCAACATACAATTTGCCTTCTTTACAGCCTGCTGTACCTGTGACTGATGCACGAGGACATCAAGGTCTCACTGCGAATCCACCTCTCTCAGATTACACCCACTAAAATAATAATCTGCCTTCCTATTTTTGCTACCAAAGCAGATATCCTCACATTTGTCTTCATTATGCTGCATCTGCCATGCCTATGCCCATTCACTCAGCCTGTCCAAATCCCACTGAAGCATCTCTGCATCCTCCTCATAGCTCACCCTCCCACCCAACTTTGTATCATCTGCAAATTTGGAGATAATACATTTGGTTCCTTCATCTAAATCTTTAATATATTATGTGAACAGTTGGGGTCCTTGCACAGATCCCTATGGTACTGAACTAGTCACTGCCTGCCAATCAGAAAAATACCCATTTAGTCCAATTTTTTGCTTCCTATCTGCTAACCAGCTTTCCATCCATCTCAAGACACTCAATCCCATGTGTTTTAACTTTACATTGTAATCTGCTATGTGAGACTTTGTTGAAAGCCTTCTGAAAGTCTAAATAAACCACATCTATTGGTTCTCCTTGATCAACTTTACTTGTTACATCTTCAAAGAATTCCAGTAGATTTGTCAAGCATGATTTCGATTTCATAAATCCATGCTGACTTTATCTGATTATACCAGGGATTATACAAGGGCAGCATGGTAGCATGGTAGTTAGCATAAATGCTTCACAGCTCCAGGGTCCCAGGTTCGATTCCCGGCTGGGTCACCATCTGTGCGGAGTCTGCACGTCCTCCCCGTGTGTGCGGGTTTCCTCCGGGTGCTCCGGTTTCCTCCCACAGTCCAAAGATGTGCGGGTTAGGTGGATTGGCCATGCTAAATTGCCCGTAGTGTCCTGAAAAGTAAGGTTGGGGGGGGGGGGGGGGGTCGTTGGGTTACGGGTATAGGGTGGATACGTGGGTTTGAGTAGGGTGATCATGGCTCGGCACAACATCGAGGGCCGAAGGGCGTGTTCTGTGCTGTACTGTTCTATGTTCTATGTACCACTGCTTTCAAAATGCTATGCAAAGAAATCTCTGATAATGGACTCCAGCAACTTCCCCACTATCGATGTTAGACTAACTGGTCGATAGTTCCCTGTTTTCTCTCAACCTCCTTTTTTTGAATAATGGGGTTATATTTGCGACCCTCCAATCTGTAGGAACCATTCTAGAGTCTAAAGAATTTTTGAAAATGACTACCGATGGATCTACTATTTCTCGGGCCACTTAAGTACTCTGAGAGGAAGATTATCAGACCCTGGAGATTGATCTGCCTTCAATCCCATTGATTTCCCCCAAACCATTTATTTACCAATACTCATTTCCTTCAGCTCCTCACTGAAACTTGTATTTCTCAGAACTACGTCACATTGTGCCAATTTGAATATACACCCATTGGACAGGATTTTCTGTTCAGGGGACTAAGTGTTGATGCTAGGACTGAATTGCATGCAGTTCACGTTCCCTTTAGGGCGCAATTCGGTAAGAGAGTCAGGACAGTGGAGTTTGCACATTCTCATGGTGCCTGAATGGATTTATTCCAGGTGATTCGGTTTCTTCCCACAGTCCAAAGATGTGCAGGTTAGGTGGATTGGCCATGCTAAATTGCCCCTTAGTTGTCCAAAGATGTGTAGGTTAGGTTAAGGGATTATTGGGATAGTGTGGGGGAGTGGGGTAAGGTGGAGTGTTCTTTCAAAGGATCAATGCTGACTCAATGGGCCAAATGGCCTCCTTCTGCACTGTCGGGATTCTATGATTCTATGATATGGAAATGAGCCAGCACTCTACCAGCGCGAATTCAGAGCAATTGCCAGCCAAGCGGGCATTCTAACCACTGGAGCCGGAGGTGGCGCTAAAGAGCCTGGCAGCTGGAGCTGATTTTAAGTGTTCCACCGACCACACACTCACTGCAGCCAGCAAAATGTCTCACAGAAGACCTGCGCCGACCCCCCCACCCCCCCAACCCCCGAGGTTCAGGAGTCTGAGCTGTACCCACAGCTCATGCCAGTGAGGAGCGGAAGGACACCTTCTTCCCCAGGGTGGGCCGCAGACTCAAGCCTGTCCTCCTGATCACGGCCTGGGCGGTAGTTGCAGAGGCAGTCAGTGCTGCCAGTCTCATCAGGAGGAGACAGCTGGTGATATGGAGGGGTGGGGGTTACAAGTGAGGCTTCTGCTCTGAGAGGGGCAGAGAACGAGGGAGGGCGTCAAAGGCCCACAGGGCAGGGTTGGGGTGGACTCTGCTGATCACCTGCTTCATCTGTAGTGGGGCAGTGCTTCTGAGGTGTGCTGTCACCTGGTGGGCCCCTGATTGAGCTTGGCCATGCCCACCCCCTTTGTCATACAGCTGGGGTATAAGGGTGTCCACAAGGATGGCCTGGGTGGTCTCACAGACGGCCAGGGGCCTTCTGAGCATTCAAAGGATGCAGACAGCACTCAGCAATGCGAGCAGCCAGGAGCCTGTAAGGAGCACGAAAGGATGCATTTAAAAGGCAGATGGAGCGATGACGGTCTGAGCCTGGCCACCCCGATCTCAAGGGGGACAGGCCAAGTCCATGGACTCAGCACCAAGTCGCTCCCATCTCCTGCCTCTGGCCTGGGCAGCCACTCCCCAGCAAGTCTGACAGGTTTCAAGAGTTTTTCAGTGTTTTTTAGCCTCCCGCTTCCCCTCTGGAGCCATGGCGCCCAGTCTCCATTTTAAAATATATGTAGTAATTCGCACCCACGTGACTTCTGCCTTGGAGGGGCGGAGCATTGCCCAAGGACGGAGCATGAAGTGTCCAAGCCGCAAATTTCATTTCAATGCATGCAAATGCCAGTTTTGCATGTCCCCGCTGGCGCAGGGTGCAAACCTCATTTTCACCACCGGGGAGGGACTGGAGCATGGAGCCCGAGTTGGTGCAGGGCATGGACATTGATTTTTGCCAGACACCCAATTCTCCGCCCGATCGCGGTTCGCATTTCTGGCGTCGCAAGATGGAGAATCCAGCCCATTATTCCTAATTTTAATCTCCTACCTCCGAACCAATTACCTACCCCTATCCTAGGCTACTTCCAAGTCCATGAGATCCGATTCCATGAATGCCTTGTGGAAGTCCATTCAAACAACATCCATAGAAATTCCCTGTCAACCACTTTCTGTTACCTCATCAAAAAAAAAGATTTGTTATACATTATTTCGCCCATGCAAATGCAGGCCAACCGCTCTCTGATCAGCTCATCATTCTGGTCCTAATAGCACGTTCGAGTAATTTGCCCACAGCAGACACAAGACTAATAGCCTTATCCTTTCATCTCTTCGATCCTTCTTAAATGGTGTGACTTTGGTAATTTTTCAATCGAGAGGAACAATTCCTTAATCAAGACATTTGGAAGTTATTTTATGTTCCTGATGATTTCCCATTTCCTCAGAATCCATAACTAGAAGGCTGCTTAGTACAACCTTGACTTGGCACTGATTTCCCAGAATCTGTAACTATGAGGTGGCTCCCCGTATTCTCATCATGGCTCTTGCCCTAATATCCAGGCATCCGGACATGAAAGCTGTAATCCTGATCCATCTTCCTCCATCCTGAATTCTGGGAACGCTGTGAGATAGACTCGGCTTTTGAATCGACAGCACATTTGCCCCTGCCCAACTATCCTTCCGGCTGGAGTCAATGAAAAGGAAATGAGTGGAGGTGCAAATCGAGCTACTGATTGCTCTTTCTCACTTTGAACTGCTTCCAACGCAAATTTATATCCCATGGGCTGGATTCTCCGTTTCACCGGCAGCGGATTTCCCGACGGCGTGGGGCTGCCCTATTGGGAAACCCATTGGCTGGCTGGCAGGACGGATGATCCCGCTGTTGGTGGGGGAGCGCCGCACCCCACCCAAAAACGGGTGCAGCGGGACAGAGAATTCCGCCCACGAACCAGGGACAAAGCGTACTTTAGCCTGTAACTTACTCCTGATCCAGCCTCCCTGATTGACTCCCATCAAACTCTATGCAGAAACCTGGACATGTTACCCTTAATCCTATTCCAGCCTCCTACCTCTCACCTTCACAGCTCCCATCCAGAAACCTGGATATGGTTCTCAATTCTGATCCTACCTACCATACCCCCTGCCACGCACACACACACACACACACACACAAACACACACTTCCCATTCGGAAACCTACCTGTGTCCTTAATCCTAATGCAGCCTTTGGTCCTGCCTCACCCCATCCAAAAATGTGGACAAGGGGCCAATAATCTTGATCGCCTCTTATACAGGAAACATATACTTGGTATGCAATGCCTGGAGTTTCTTTGTTTGAAGCTCAAGGGTACCTTTTTAAGCAGCTTTCGGCAGTAACATAGACATTTTTCCACCCTTCCCTACTTCTCTACGATTGCCTTCCCGACTGGGTTGATCACGTTCAACCAGCCTCGAAAAGAAGGAAGACTGAGTGCATTGAGCGGACATTTCAACCCATAACCTTTCAGCTGCAAGCCAAGCATTCTACAGACTGAGTAATCTCAGCCATTATTACTTACACGTCCCTGTACAACACATATATCACACAGCCCTCCTGGCATGGTTCCAGCGTTGTGCAATTATTTTTCTCTTTGTTATACATAGATTTTCAAAATTCATTCTCCGAAAATGAGAATAGTTTTAGGAAACACAGTCAGGGGTAAATGTAAACTGTAGTTTTATTTTGCTTTGTGCTATTTATCTGGCACGCAAGAACAGTCTCTATAAAGTATGATGTGGTTGAAGTCTTTATTTAGTAAAGTACCGGTTCTTATTTAAACAAAAAGGATGGTTAAAGAGATTAAAGTCTGATATTTATATCAGCTCCTGTCTCGCATTTAAATAAACAATTTGCAAATTAGCATTTACAACCATGAGATGGCGGGGGAGGTTAGGGCCAAATAACAGTTAAAATAAATTACCCTTATTAAATCTCTCTGCTGTAGGCTGAAAGGTTTATTGTGATCTGTCCAAGGGCACATTTACCTATAGACAAATTTAATGTTTTCACATTTGTTGGTTTTCTTTCTCTGCTGGACTTAGTTGCTGAGTAATAGCTGGGCAGTGCGTTTAAAGTAATGGCTGTGTTTCTACTGCGCCTGGATATAATATTTGCATCTTTTATAAAAAGTCCTGTAGGAAACTCCCAACAAGCTAGTCACTTAACCAGCAAAAGCTCAAGAATTGTGTACATGAGTGCGCTTTGGCGGAGGGAGCGGGGGATTTAGCCAGCTCACTGGGATAACTGAAAACTTCACCACATGGGAGGTAAACTGATGGCATGGATCGTGCTGCCATTGCACCAACCAAACAGATTTTCAACCTATCGTCCTCCAGCCTCGCAGTGAACTTCAGGGAGGGAATTCTAGAGAGTTGGCCCTTGGTGGTTGAGAGCACATTTGCCAAAGGACATCAAAGACTGAGGAGCATCGTAAGAGGCCGGAAGTAGAGAAACAAGAAGGGATTAGAGATTGTGAAAGGTGAAGCAACAAAGAGATCTAAAAACAAGGATAATAAATTTAACCGTTAGGGATTCCGGGCCTAGTAGTCAATGTAGGCAAGTGAGGAAAGAGATGGGATTTTTTTGTGGGGTAAGCAAGGGGCACAGTATTTTTACATGAAGTTTGCGGAAGATGGTGGATGGGAGGCTCTCTGGAAGAGCACTGGAATATTCAAATCTGGGAATGACAAATCTTGAAGGTGGATTTCAGTGGCAGATTGCTTAAAGTAAAGGTGGAGGCAGGCACTGTTATGGAAGTAGTACGGGTCTTTGTGATGGAGAGATGGGATCACTACCTCTGGTTGGGATTTGTAATTGTGAACCATTGGTTTCAGCCTGGGAATGGCCAGGAATGGAGTTGGAATCAGTTGCAAAGGGTGTTCCTGGTGATGGTGGGGCTGAGACCAATAGCATTTGGTCTTTCCATAGGTTAGTTGGAGAAATGTTGCAGCTTATCCGAAACCGGATGCTGGACAAGTAGTTGTATCAGAGAGGCAGCAGAGGAATAAAATAATGGTATCATTGGTATACATGTGGAGGTTGACCCCATGCCCATTGAGGAAGTCAACAAACATCAACATACAAATAAAGAATGAAGGTGGGGGGGGGGGGGGGGGGGGGGGGGTCCCAAGATAGAAACTTGTGGGACTCAGGAAATGACAATCTGGATTGGGAAAATCGGGTTTTGACTGGATAAATAAAAACGGAACCATGCCATGGCTGACCCACTGAACTGGACATCAGGGAGCATTGGAGGAGATTGGCACTGATGAGTGTGCTAAAGGTTGCAGTACAGATCAACAAGGCGAGGGAGGGACAATACAACATGGGTGCATTCACAAACCAGGAGTGAATTTTCATTGAGATACTAAATTGAACATTTGTGGATGGAAACGCAACCATTTAATTTGCCATAATGGCTGCTTCTTAAGTCTTCATTGGGAGTTAGTGAGTGCTTTATTTATTTGGAAGCACAGTGACAAGAAACAGGATCCCCGAGTATGGGACTGCATAGGGAAAGGGCAAAATGGAAGTGCCAGTGCTGTCCACTGTTCTAGGAGCTGTGTAGAGATGTGTTTGAAGTCACTCCAGTCTGATCTGATTCTGATTAGCTGCCTTTCAGTTGTATGTCTTGTACAGCTTGCCTTTTGTTCCATTGCGACGGGAAGCGGCATATACTGCGCCCCCCACCCCCTCCCCCGGGTAATGTGCAAAATGTATTTACATAAATTAGCTTCTGTCTTTTAAAAAAATATATACATGGTGCAGAAGGAAATTTTAACTTCCTCAAGATTGCTTCGGTATGTCTGTCCCCAAGTCAAAATTGTGTCAAGGTTTGCGGATCTGTTTGATAAATTATGGGATTTTTTTCCACTCTGCACTGCATTCCCCCAATTTCATTCCACACGCTTGCCCCCATCACAAAATCACACTTCTTTATTTTCACTGGTTCAATGTTAGAATAAGGCACTGTGGACGCTGAATGCTCGGAGTATCTCCCTACCCTTTGGAGGGCGCTGGGCCCATAAAGCCCCGCCATGTGGATCTGATTTTGATAATTTTACAGAAAGTGTCTGTGAGCCAGTAAAACAGACAATGCATCAACAGTTTATACAAAATAGCCGTAAAACTGTCACTCACGCCAAAAGCGGCATGAAAGCTGCCTTGGCAGCCAGGCCCATAAACACAGATCATATTTCATTTTTAATCGCGTGTGTTGTACTGGAGTGAATGTTCTGTTATATATAGAAGCGCAGATAAAAAAAAAAGATGTGCATGTAATTATCGAGATAGCGTTGATAGCTTGCAGCTTTTTAGGCTCGTGGAGAGATAGGGACTTACACATGCTGATAATATGGCAGTGATACTGCAGATTGGCACATGCTTCTACTTAAGATGCCTGACGTCAGAGATTGTATTTTCTCATTAAGTAATTGGATGTTACCGATTATCGTGAAGATGTGAATGTTACTCCTGCCCAAATACTTCATTCCCAGGAGCTTCAAACATGAAGAAACCCTCATGCCTCTTTCTTCACAGTGTCACGGACGGGGGAAAAATGATGGGGAATGAAGAGTATGTTTTTTAAAAAGTGTTTTAACCCCGAGTGCTGTAGCTGTCAGGACCAGACAAATGACAAGTTTTCTTCTCAATTTTAACAGAAAGATACATGTTTATTATTGAACACTCTGATATATACGCAACCACACCTAGTTGCACACTCACACTGTCACAGTCACACAGACAAATACACAATGAGGAAAAAGTAGCACGCATTTCGGAGCGAGATTCCTTGGCCTCGCTGTGGCTGTCAGTGGGCTTTGCCATTGAGTCCACCCCATGCCGCTGGGAAATCCGCACAGTCAGCGTGCACCGTCCTGCCAACATGAACAACCGGGAGATCTCGCCCTTGGTCTTAAGGGTTTAAGAGTTCTTTGTCATATTTGCTTTTTCCCGGTGTTTGGCTTTGCAACGCAGCCAGTTTTCCTGACACATCTAGCTTTCCATCGTCATACGACTGTGCCATGAGGCGACCTCTGGAGGCAGACATTTTGTGATCAGTTGAATGATGACTTCTTACTGCGTACACACCGAAGAAGACTGCTGTCCTTGTACGTGAAACACTTGGGTTGAAATCCTGAAACAATGAAGGCCTCAGTCCTGTTGCTCCACTGAAGAAAAGAAGGCAGCCATTAACCACAGATAGAGTCATTGCATTAAAAGGACTTATCAAATGTCCAGAAGGGATATTTACATTTTTATGACTTCAACAAGACTCCCCTTTGAGTGGGGAGAGCTGACTGGCAATGATTTAACCTGAGGATCACCACACCTCAGGCGAGGGGCAAGGTTGAGAAGACAGAGCCTTCATGAGTAACCTCAGCTGGTATGGGAATTGAACCCATGCTGCTGGCCTTGCTTTGCATCACAAACCAGCTGTCTATCCAAATGAGCTAAACCAGCCCCACCAGAGACCAAGGTAGAAACAGTATGGGCCATGAAAAACATGGTAAAATGGTATACACCCTCTCACGCCGCACCAGCTCTTAATTACCGTGAGAATTTCAGGATAGCTTTTCCACTCCATCTTTGGGCATACACCAACATACATCTCCCTCAATTCTAGCAGTACCAAAGGCACCAATGACCCATCACGGCCTCCTTTCCTTGGATACCAGGCCTATCTGCACTCATACAGGAGCAAAGCATGGATTCTACACACCCACAATTACAATTCATTTTTTTAAATTGCACAAAAGCCCCAGTTCTAAGGGGAGTTACATATATGCCACACAACACAACATAACCCCAAGCTGAGGCTCAGTGCAGAACCAACGTCATTCCATACCATTGTGCAGAGAGGACCGGCAACAACATGTTCGGATTATGAACAAACCTTCAAGGCCGCCCAAGAAGGAACACGAAGAGAGAAAGAGCTAAAACTACCAGAACTAACCCATGGGCTAACAAGGGATCAGGACCCAACCTGGGCTCTGTATTTCCCTGGTTCATGCTGAGCAGCCAAGAGCAGTGCCCATCCTTGCACACGAACTGAAGCTATTGATGGGAAAGGCTTACCTTTATGAAAAATGCCAAGTAATGGTTTGTGGTCGGAGACAATGGTAAAATGTCGACCGTAAACGTACTGATTACATTTTTTTACGCCATTAATAAGGATCAGACTTTTGTTTTCGGTCTGCGACTATTTCCTTCCAGCATCTGACAGTGTTCAGGATGTGACGGCAACAGGCCTTTCCACGCCATCTTCCATTTTGTGTGAGAGTACTGCACCAATGCCGTACGGAGAGCCGTCACAAGTAACACCGATGAGTTTTTCTGGAACAAATTAGACCAGTAAGATTGATGACTGCAGTGACTATTTGACCTGATCAAAGGACTTCCTCTGGGCCTGCTCCCACTCCCAACGCTGGTGCTTTTTAAAAGGTTGTTGCAGAATTGCCTAAATGGTCAAATGGACAGGTTGGGCAAAAAGCAGATGTAACATTGACAATTTCTAGAAAACACTTCAATGCAGATACATTATTTGGTTGTGGAACCCTTTCAATGCCTTTATCTGATCTCTAAGCGGGTGTAACCACATGGACTGTTTCCGCTTTAACTGAATACAAGCGTCTTTAAACCTCTTAAAGACTTCTTCCAAATTCGCTTTGTGTTCCTCTGGTGTTGGCCTGTCATTATAGGCTCTTCATTGTGCACTGGAATATCACACAGATTGACGGGATACTGAAAGGCAATCTTGTCTATTGGAACAAGCCTTTATGGGTATCTATAGTAATAATCTTTCTTGACGCTTCTTCCAGCTCAAACTGCTGGTACGAATGGCTTAAATCTAACTTGAGTGGATTTAAGACTGCCAGATAACTTAGCATATCAATCTTCTCTCCTAGGATATTTATCTTGTTTAGCCTCCCAATTCACTGACATCTTATAATCACCACAGATTCAGACAGATTATGCAGTCCGCCTTCAACACTGGAACAATGGGTGCTGCCAAAGGAGCCAAACTACCACAGGGTGGCATAAAAGCAAACCCCTTCCACAATCAAAAGGATTATAAGGCATAATAACAAAAAGGAGTACAACTGTGCACAGACCACATTTCACATAATTGACTCAGTATGATTTTGGATTTGGATTTGGATTTTTGTTTATTGTCACGTGTACCGAGGTACAGTGAAAAGTATTTTTCTGCGAGCAGCTCAATAGATCATTAAAAACATGAAAAGAAAAGAAAATACATAATAGGGAAACACAAGGTACACAATGTAGCTACTGATGGACCATCAATTCACACGGGTCGAGTTGTAGAAGAGAACAGTGGTTTTAATAAGCTAAGAAGTATGCCAGCCTACTGCTGCTCCTGCACTGAGAGCTGGCCACAGGTCTGCCAATTATATACCTCCCCCGAGGGGCAGAGCCACAGGCAGAGCCAACAGAAGCATCAACACAACAACAGTAAGTAACAGTGAATAAGAACAACAGTGAACATATATACAGTGGTGGATAACAGGAGGACGAATAACGAATAACGGTAAATATATATGTATAGTAACAATACTTGGTTCTCCACAACTACACAACACCGGCATCGGGTGAAGCATACAGACTCAAAAACAGCTTCTTCCCCACTGTCACCAGACTCCTAAATGACCCTCTTATGGACTGACCTGATTAACGCTACACCCTGTATGCTTCATCCGATGCTAGTGCTTATGTAGTTACATTGTATACCTTGTGTTGCCCTATTATGTATTTTCTTTTCTTCCCTTTTCTTCCCATGTACTTAATGATTTGTTGAGCTGCTCGCAGAAAAATACTTTTCACTGTACCTCGGTACACGTGACAATAAACAAATCCAATCCAATCCAATACAGGGGTGTAGTGTTAATATGTCAGTCCATAAGAAGGTCATTTAGGAATCTGGTGACAGTGGGAAGAAGCTGTTTTTGAGTCTGTTCGTGCGTGTTTTCAGACTTTTGGTAATCAGTGTAATCAATGACACTCTCCCTCGTGCTCACATCTCATATGCCCTTGCAGGAAAAAGGACAACAATAAATAAATTTTCAACAACATAATGACAAGGCAGTAATGTCTAGGGTTACATAAGAATTGAAGGATAAACAGACCATCCATATTTCTCAAGAAGGCTTGAGAAATTGCTCAAGGAATTGCTCAAGACAGGATCAATGAGCACTCTTCAGGATCTCTCAAGAACTCCAACGATCAAAGGATGAAGCACCAGCATTTCCAGCATGCTGTTGCTTCCACGCCCAGGCGATCCCCAGCCCCGGCCCCATCCAGGCGGAAATAGCTGGACCCTCTCAGCCACCTCCACCCTCTCTAGACGAGCGCCAAGAACAAGATGAAATAGTACCAGTGATTGGAGGACCAAACCGGCCGCTGGCTTCGAAGGCTGACATGTTATGATCCACTGAATCTGACCAAGGAAGGTGCTCTTTTGCGTGCAAGAACTCTCTCATGCACCTCCACCATTCCCCTAAAGATCCCTCGCGATGCTTCAAAGTTAGCCCCAATGACCTGCACCGCAGAGCCAAGATCTTCAACCAGAACAGCCCTTTTGAGGGCGGTCATCATCCGGATGTACGCAGTACTGCTGAAATCAGAGCCGGCTCGGCAGCAACCACGCCACTGCCACCTTGGCCGCACCCCCAGCCCACTCCAACCGCCATGGACAGATGAAAAATTTTATCGCTTATCCCGGCTCTTCGCAAAACAACAATCAGGGTTTTCCAGGAACAATGCGCAAGCCATCTAACTCAAGAGAAGGCAATATGAAATGTGCACCAGGATAAAACAAAGGATTAAAAGATGAACAGGGCCAGAGCTCACGAAAACACAACTTCTCCCATGCTCACATCACATGATCCCCCCCCAACTGGATTTTGACAACGATCAGTGGTTTCGAGGTCACCATCAATAACTTTTTACTTCAGATTCATTTAACTGTGAAGTGAAAGTCACCATAGCCCCTGAAGGCCGTAGGCTGCTCTTCCCTTTTTTGAGAGAGAGCTGACTGGTGGTGATTTTATCTGTTGGTCACCACACCTCAGGCGAGGGACAAGGTTGAGAAGGGGGGGGCCTTCATGAATAATGTCAGCCGGTTGCTTCTGATGTGTTAGGCATGCTGGGTCGATGTGGACTGCACTTGATGCAGTGTAGTGAGAGACAGACCTCAAACACGCGATAAGGTGCAACACGATTTTAGTTAACGTCTTAACTATTATACATGTTCAGCTGTGGGTTGACACTATACTGACTTGACTGGAGACCTAGTACTAGCCTGACCAGACCTACTAGCTACCGCATGGTATTTGCACTGGTTAGCTCACGAACTCTGGCTGTCTCAGTGGCTGGGTCCAGAGAGAGCGGGAAGCCTACTGCCCTCTGGCTTTATAGTAAACGTGTCCTGTCTGGTGATTGGCTGCTGTGTTCTGTGTGCTTACTGGTCATCCTGTGTGTCAATCACTGCCTGTCTGCACTCCATTATATACATAGATGTATATTATGACATCTCCCCCCTTTTGTTTTAGATAATAAATATTATCAGGATCTGTTGGGCTGTTGGGATCGGAATCTGGCATGCCTTGCTCTACTGAACGGACACTTCTGCGCCATGGCTGGGATTGCTGGCTGCTGGGCAGTGGAGCAGATCTGCAAAGGGCTGCGTAGTGGCCAAGCTTGCCACACTGTAGACACCATCCTGCTTTACCCAGACATTGCCTCTTTAAATGAGCGGAGCCACAATTCGGACATGTCATGACACCAACGTCAGCGCGTTTCGTGTGCCATCGTGCATGTGCAGTGCGGTTGAAGACGTACGCGCCTGCGCAGTCTGGTCGTCGGTCTCGCCGTCCCCATGGTCATGGTGTGCATGCGCAGGGGCCCAGGAAAAGCGCGCAAAATGGCCACTCTCGTCGTGCTTAGGCCCTGCATTTGTGCGGTAGCCTGCACCCGTTCTGCCTCATGGGAGGCTAGCTTTGCATTTTCTGCCAGCCTGATGTGGGAGTGCCGATTGTTAGCATGCTCGTGGACAACGCACGTCTCGATGGCGATGGTGAGGGTGAGCTGCTTGACTTTCAGGAGTTGCTGGCGAAGGGAATCGGAGTGGACCCCGAAAACGATCTGATCCCAGATCATGGAATCAGCTGTTGAGTCATTGATACATGACCGCGCGAGGATGCGGAGATGGGTCAAAAAGGACTGAAAAGGTTCATCCTTACCCTGAAGCCTCTGCTGGAAAACGTACCGTTCAAAGCTCTCATTCAGCTCAATGTTGCAGTGGCTGTCGAACATCAGCAGGACTGTTTTAAATGTCATCTTGTCTGCGCCTTCAGCGAATGTAAGGGAGTTGTAGATGTGGATGGCATGGTTCCCGCCCATGGAGAGAAATAATGCGATCTTCCTGGCATCCGATGCGGCCTCGGGGTCGGTGGCTTCGATATATAGGAGGAACTTTTGTTTGACGATCTTCGAATTTGCACCGAGGTTGCCGGCGATGCGGAGCTACGGAGGAGGGTGGACGTTTTCCATGTCATAAATGGCTGCTTGCTGGTCAACGCTGATTCACTCAAGGTAGGTCCGTCAAATTGCAGTATCACTCACTGCCATGATGTGTTGGGCTGGCTGGGTCGACATGGACTGCACTTGATGCAGTGTAGCGGGAGACAGACCTCAAACACTGGATAAGATGCAACACAATTTTATTTAACGTCTTAACTAATATACATGTTCAACTGTGGGTTGACACTATACTGACTTGACTGGAGACCTAGTACTAGCCTGACCAGACTTACTAGCTACCGCATGGTGTTTGCACTGGCTAGCTCCCAAACTCTGGCTGTCTCAGTGGCTGGGTCCAGACAGAGCGGGAAATCTAGTGCCCTCCGGTTTTCTAGTGGTAGTGTCCTGTCTGGTGATTGGCTGCTCTGTTCTGTGTGCTTACTGGTCATCCTGTGTGTCAATCACTGCCTGTCTGCACTCCATTATATACATAGATGTATATTGTGACAGCTTCCACGCCGGTATAAGAATTGAACCCGCCCCATTGGCATCGCTCCACATCACAAACCAGCCGTCATGCCAACTAAGCTAACCAACTAAGCTAACCCCCTATTTAATTGTATCCCCATTGTAAAGGTGCAAATGCATTGACAATTTGCACACACACGCTCCCACAGTCAGTAATGTGTTTATGACCAGATAATCTATTCAAGCAACATTTTGAGTCGCACATTGGCTGGGGAAGAACTCCCTTCTTCTTCAAAATAGTTCCAGGGATCTTTTACATCCTCCAGACAGGCTGAATGGCTTTGGTTAAATGTTTTATCCGACCAACGGCACTTTCGCAGTCCTCCCTTGTAGCTCAGATTTTGTGTTCAAGTCTCTGGAGTGGAAATAGCTCCTGAACCTACCGACTCAGGGGCAAGAGAGTTACCGATGGAGTCACGGTGTTGGGGTGCATATTCGCAGACCTTACCCACAACATGATTTCTGACACAGTGAGAGAAGGCATTGTAAAACTGTAGGCACTGGGCCCAAGACTTTTGGATGGAACATGAGTTACCTCCCTGGGCCAATCCACTATTTACTTTTCAAGGCAGATCGCTTGTGCCAGATGGATAAGGGAGAAGTTATTACAAGTGACGAGGAATAGGCCGGTCAGTGTGACACCACAATACAAACAGGAGCTGGATATGCATGCAATGTTATGTTTCTGCGTAGTTAGCAATCTTGTCCAGTGTCTGCGCTGCCTGAGGATTGATGACAAAGCGTCTGCTTCAGAGATCTGATTGCACAGAGATTAACTCCTGCTGCCTGAAAAATATGGGTAACAGCAAACAATAACAGGACCTCAAACATATAGCTGGATCTTTACTTTGGCTTTTCTTTTATGGGCCAATAAAGTTCGCATCCAAATTTTTGAACATTCCCACCGCATCACTCCGCTAAGGCAACACAGTCTTTCAGTTGAGACATTAAAGTGAGGTCCCATTTGCCCTCTCAGGTAAATATATTGCATCCCACAGCACAACTCGAAGAAGAGGAGGGGAGATTCCCCCAGTGCCCAGTGTCCTGGCTGATAGTTACTCCTCAGTTAAAATCACCAAATCAGGGGAGATGGTGGCTCAGTTGTAATGCCACTGGACTAGTAATCCAGAGGCCCAGGCTAATGCCCAGGGGACACGGGTTCAAAAGCCACCACAGCGGCTGGAGGAATTTAAATTTAATTAATAAAATCTGGAATTGAAAGCTAATGATGACCGTGAAAAATCAACTGCTGCACAAACCCATCTGGTTCACTAATGTCCTTTAAGGAAGGAAATCTGCCATCCTTGCCTGGTCTGGCTCACACGTGATTGCAAACCCACAGCGATATGGGTGATATGGGCCAATGGGCGGCATGGTAGCACAGTGGTTAGCACTGTTGCTTCACAGCGCCAGAGTCCCAGGTTTGATTCCCGGCTTGGGTCACAGTCTGTGCGGAGTCTGCACGTTCTCCCCGTGTCTGCGTGGGTTTCCTCCGGGTGCTCCAGTTTCCTCCCACAAGTTCAGAAAGACGTGCTTGTTAGGTAATTTGGACATTCAGAATTTTCTCTCTGTGTACCCAAACAGGCGCCGGAATGTGGAGATTAGGGGATTTTCACAGTAACTTCATTGCAGTGTTAATGTAAGCTTACTTGTGACAATAATAAAGATTATTATTATAGATGTCATTGATTTAACTGCCCCCTGAATGGCATAGCAATTAAGTCCCGCAGTTGAAGAGCAGTTTGGAATGGGCAACAAATGCTAGCTTTCCCAATGGTACCCACATCCAATCAAATAATAAGACAAAAAGCCAAGATTACCTGATCACTGTCACATTTCTATCTTTGGGACCATGCAGGCGCACAGATTGGCTGTAGTGTTTCCTACATTATAACAGTGGCCACACTTCAAATGTACTTTATTGGCTATAAAGTGCTTTGCGCTAACCTGAGTTTAAGAAAGGTTATATATAAATTTAAGCCTTTCTTTCACAGTTAGCTCCTCCCTAGAGCTGTATTTAATAGACTACCATTGATGCCAATTGAATTCACCCAAACAAATGAACCAAACTTGTCTTGACCCAGGTTTGTTGGTACCATGTAGAACTTCATACTGAATGGATCTGAAAGTAAAGCTTTGATCGGTTATTTATTTGTCCCTTCAGAGCAAAGACACTGGTAATTTCAGGATTAATCCTCCCTTTATGTAGAACTGTGGTTAGCGCTGTTGCTTCACAGCGCCAGGATTCCAGGTTCGATTCCCGGCTTGGGTCACTATCTGTGCGGAGTCTGCATGTTCTCCCCGTGTCTGAGTGGATTTCCCCCGGGTGCTCCGGCTTCCTCCCACAAGTCCCGAAAGACGTCCTTGTTAGGTGAATTGGACATTCTGAATTCTCTTTCAGTGTACTCGAACGGGCTACGGAGTGTGGCGACCAGGAGATTTTCACAGTAACCTCATTGCAGTGTTACTGTAAGCCTACGTGTGACAATAATAAAGATTACTATTATTAAAAATCCACATCACTGGAACATTCCTCTGTTTCACATTATTATTCCGAATTGATCAGGTTGTTCCCTGTCCTTCACTGACTGATTCTGAATTGATCCCAATGATATATGACTATATTATTCTGATAGGATATATCCATCCTTGACTGAGATCATCCCTACTTGATATTGTCAATCCCTGAATGACTTGTATTCATTCCTACCAACCCATAAATAAAATAGCATACCATTCGAAAATGGGTGCAGAAGTAGAGACATTTGGGGGGATATGGACACAAATCATTGAGTTTGGTAAGGCATAGAGTCATAGGGCGGAATTTAGCTGGCCCATTCTCAGCAGGCACAAATCCCATTATGGTGCAAAATCTCGCGAGGGGCCATAGTGGGATTTGCGTCTGCGAGATTTCAGAACACAATCATCACTACTCCCACCAGAGATGTGGTCAGATGCACACCCAGGAAGGGCATGAATATGACTTGCATGCTTTTAAATATTTTAATATCATTAAATAGCTTTACGGTGTAGGGTCCAACCTCGTGGAATTCTCCCTATGATAGCATAAAGTCACACTGGCGCGAATCGCTATTGGTTTTCAAAAATGAAAACTAGCCGTGTGCCCGGAAGCCCCAGAGTTGAGGGCCGAGGCTGGGATTTCCCCCATTATCTGGCAATGCCCCCCAGTACTGAATTGGGCACTGCCAGGGGGATCTGCCAGGGGTAATCATCCGTCATTGGGAAGGCAGCTTGGCGGAGGGGGCGGTTGCGTGGCAGTGGGGAGAGAGGAGGGTGAGGGCCATCCTATACTTCTCTGGCCCCGAAGCTTGTGTGTGTGGGGGGGCTCGTCCACAACCGTGGGAGTGAGTTTATTTTTTTCGTAGATCAGGGTGCCCTTTACATACAGTGCCCCGATCCCCGTGGAACCAGCCTTGCCGGCACGATCAGGCCGCGCATGCCCTGCCAGAATGATGGTCCAACCACACCTTGTCCCTAATTTTATTTGACAGCGTGTCAGAAGATCAGGTTCGGAAACCTGACTGTGTTTCTGGAGAGAAACACACCGGTTTTCAATCAGAACCTGACACTTTGCCATTTTTTTCGAAAATTCCACCCGTAGACTTTTACAGCACAAAAAAGGCCCTTCATGTCTGCTCGAGCCATCAACCAGCTACCTATTTTAATTCCATTTTCCAGCACTTGGTCCATGGCTATGTATGATATGGCATCACTATTGTTCATCTAAATGCTTCTTAAATGTTGTGAGGGATCCCATCTCTCCCACCCTTTCAGGCAGCGAGTTCCAGGTTCCCACCACCCTCTGGGTGAAAATGTTTTTCCTCACATCTCTTCTAAATCTCTTGCCCCTTACCTTAAATCGTGGCTCACTTGTTATTGGCCCCTCTATTAAGGGGAAAGGTTCCTTCCTATCTACCCTAACAATGTCCCTCATAATTTTGTACACCTCAATCAGATCCCTCCACTCAGCCTTTTCTGCTCTAAGGAAAACAACCCCAGCCTAACCAGCCTCTCTTCATAGCTGAAATGCCCCAGCCCAGGCAACATCCTGGTGAATCTCCTCTCCATCCTTTCTGGTACAATCGCATCTTTCCTGTAGTGTGGCAACCAGAACTGCACATAGTGCTCTAGTTGTGGCCTAACGAGTGTTTCAACAGCTCCACCACAACCTCCAAGCTCTTATACTCTATACCTCAGCTAATAAAGGCATATTCCTTCTTAACTACCTTATCTACCAGTCATGTTGCCTTCAGGGATCTTCGGACGTGCACCCCAAATTTCCTCTGGTCCTCTGTACTTCCCAGCATGCTACCATTCATTATGCCTTGTTAGCCTACCCAGAATGCATCACCTCACACTTTTCAGGGTAAAATTCCATTTGCCACCGTTCTGCACATCCGACGGGACTAGAAGCTGATTTCTTGACGGGAATACCTAAAGACTGATGATATTACACTCCAGATTTCTTGTCAGGTGAAATCCCTCAACCTTTAAATCTCTTGATCGTTTTTAAAATGGCATCAAACCGGGTCTGTGCCACCGTCTCATTGCTCCGTAGGTTTAGCTGTCGAAGTCAATTCTGATGGTGGATCTGTTTGAAAAGTATATTTTAAATCCTGTATGGGGTACATGGGGTTTTATAAGTATACAAGGCATACAAAGGCAAGAAAGTTATGAGAAACCTGTGTAAAGCCTTGGTTCAGCCTCAACTAGAGAACCAGAGGAGCTGATTTCAGGTGATTGACAAAAGAACCAACGGCAAGGTGAGGAAAACCTTTCTCGCGCAACGGGTGGTTAAGATCTGGAGCCTGCGAGTGTCCCAGAGGAAGATTCAATTGTGGCTTTCCAAAGGGAATTAGATAATTAACCAAAAAGAGAACATTTGTAGGGCTGTGAGGAAAAAGCAGTAGAATGGGACTAGCCAAGTTGCTCTTACAGAGGGCTGGCATGGAGATGGTGGGGAGAATAGCCTCCTTCTGTGCTGTAACCATGCTATGATTCTATACCAGGCTCTGCTCCATTACAGGGAAACTTGCTCATCCTCTGGACTATCAAGAAATTAGTATATTTTCTGCCTTGCATTACAAATGAAAAATTGTGTCAGATTGTATTTGCGTTGAAATTACACCAACATTTGTATTTGTTCTTCTGCGAACAGCAACTTAAATCAAATGTTCCTGAGAACCTCATTAGCATAATTTATACCAAAAAATTTACATAAACACTATGGCACCAGTGCAAACTATTGGAGCCCCAAGGAAAATGCGCAATATAAGTCATCTTCCTTTTATCAAATTGATCTTATGTAAGTTGAAGCCATGATGCCACTGGGCAGAGTAGCATGACGGCGTTATGAATTGATGAGCAATCCCGAGGCTTGAACTAATAAGCCAGCGGATTTGCGTTCAAATCCGAACATGACAGATTGAGAACTTGAATCCAGTTAAAAATAAAGGCCGGGATTCTCCGCCGCCAGTCCGTCCCACTACCGCGGCCAGCGAGGATGGCAAATTTGGCGCCCCGCCAAATCTCCCATTCACCGCAGCGAGATTGGAGAATCCCGCGACAGTGAAAGGATGGAGGATCCCGTGGCCGTGAGCAGGTTAGTCGCTGATATCAGTAAGAGTGGCATGTAGCTGCTCGATTGGCACGGAAACCCAACAAGTTCACGAATGCTGTTTAGAGAAGAAAATCTGCTGCTCCTGTCTCCAATCCCACTTATGGTTAACTCTGAAACAGTCTGGCAAGCAATTGAATTGTAACCCCGACCAGTAGTCCAATAAGATGGCCCACCATCACATCTCAGGGCAATAAGGGGAGGGCAATAAATGTCGACCTCACCTGCGGTATCTACATCTTGAGAACCATTTTTTCCCAAAATCGTACATGTGCATCAAG
This sequence comes from Scyliorhinus canicula, assembly GCF_902713615.1. NCBI lineage: Eukaryota > Metazoa > Chordata > Chondrichthyes > Carcharhiniformes > Scyliorhinidae > Scyliorhinus > Scyliorhinus canicula. Next base: position 193,449,978 of record NC_052152.1, read on the forward strand.
CACGGCAAGGTTAAGAAATTGCAATTGCGGAAGCTGTTCGGTTTTTCTTGCCACATAACAGATTTTCATGCCATAAATTAGCATTTAAAGATATGGAAAATACAGAACCGCTTTCAGTAGACAAAACGTAGGGGCAGCACCAGTGAGTGAATAAACTCTCACGCTGTGATAATTCCCAGTGAAGTGGCCATACCTCAGTTAAACTTGCATTTTGTTGTCAGGGAAATGTGACATATCTAATGATCGCAGTTGCACCGTAGCTTTTCGGGATAATTCTGGGCTATTATGTCATCCAGAATGGTTTCAATTGGTGGAAAATTCAGAAACCTTCTGCATGACGGAAATCTGTCATGTTGGACGGAAAGGGGAGGCACGGTAGCACAGTGGTTAGCACTGTTGCTTTACAGCTCCAGAGTCCCTGCTTGGGTCCCTGTCTGTCAGAGTCTGCGCGTTCTGCATGGGTTTCCCCCGGGTGCTCCGGTTTCCTCCCACAGTCCAAAGATGTGCAGGTTATGTGCTAAATTGCCCCGTCGTCTCCAAAAAGGTTAGGTGGGGTTACTGGGTTATGGGGATAGGGTGGAGGTGTGGGCTTAAGTAGGGTGCTCTTTCCAAGGGCTGGTGCAGACTCGATGGGCCGAATGGCCTCCTTCTGCACTGTAAATTCTACGATTCTATGACTGAGCTGATTGCTGTTGTTTCAAACAAACGGGGCTGCAGTTAGAGAGGAACAAGTTAGCCAAACGCTCAGCACCACTGCCTTCTGTTTTTCAGAACCCTTGGCCTCAAAGTAATATTGGCACTCCTTATGTTAGTCCGCATTCAAACCACAGAGACAGGGCAGAGGGCCTCCAGTTTGTATAAGTCACACATGCTCTGAAAATGGAGAAGACTTTAAAAATAACCTCAGGTTTTGGCAGCCATCTTCTCTCCGGGGTATAATTTGAAGCAATTTTTTAAGGATATCATTCTTGCTCATATTATAGAGAAAACATGTCTTTTGTGTTCCATGAGACAAAACAAATGTGGTGTTCCAGGGACTGCTGCTGTGGATCCTGTGTCATTAGCATCTTTAATGAATTACTGCTAAAAGCTCAAATGTAATAATAATCAATTAGCCTAATGTCTAATTTTACTTGTGATTTTACAGACTGCTTTATGAAGCATCCTCTAAAAAAAGCATGCTGTTACTGAATATATGGTAGCAGAACTGTGGTATCATCTATATGATGTTGGGTTTAACCCCTGAATTGCCATACTTACATTTCTCAGAGGTTTTCCAAAGTATTTCAAGCAGCCTCATGCTTTGAAAACTGCTGACTATTGTTGTGCAGATAAATGCAGATTATCATGAGCAGTGACAGGATAAATGGCCAGTTAATCCATTGTGGTTGAGTGAGAAATGTTGGCTATAATACTGGAACAATAGACTGCTCTTCTTCGTGTCCTGAGATCCTAGATATCTTCCGGAACACATGGATAGGGCCTCAGTTTAACTTCTCACCTGAAAGACAAAGGGGGGACTTCTCCATTTCTGAGACTAAGGGCAGGATTCTCTGTTGCCCGACGGCAATATCGTAATTGGCCATCGGGCGTAGAATCCCTTCTTACGACCAAATTGGGGGCAGTGCCTGTTTTTGGATGCTCCGTCCCTCCAAAAAGGCGTCATCGGAGAGTACGCCGCACGCCGCTGGAATGGCCTCAGGACGTCATCTGAAGGCCGTCCCCCGATGCTCTGCCCCTGATGGGCCGAGTTCCCGACTGCGCGGGGCACGTGTGGCCTCAGTTTTCATCAACCCCGCGTGGCGGCTGCAGACTGTGTCCAGTGCCACCACAGTTGGGGGGATCTGTGCTGCTGGCCGATGGGGCTTTGGCGAGGGCTGGGGAGTCTGGTCGGGGGTGGCGAGGGGGGGCCCAGGGGGGCACTATCTGGCAGGTTGGGGCCGCACATGTTTTACAGCTGCTGGCCGTGCGCATGTATGGCCACGGACCCGGCCATTCTCTTGCCATTTTTGGCATGGGAGGCGGGAGTTTTACCCGGCGCCGCTGCTAGCCCCTCACCCATCCCGGAATCGGCGAGAGTTCGGCGCCGATTTTGGCATTGTAAAACGCCACTGTTCCCATGCCGGTGTCAGCACTTTTAGCCGCAAAATCGGAGAATCCAGCCCTAAGTGTTGACGCCCACGGAGAATCCGTGGACTTGTATGGCAGAAAAACCGACACCGTATCTCGACCGATTCCGGTACTATTGAGGGGCTAGCACAATCGATTCTAATGAAAAACGGTGCGGGATTCGCTGGGTCCATGAACAACACTCGGGAAACTGAAAAGCTCCAGCCGCACATACACATTACACTACTTACACACACTTATCGCAGCCAAAAAGATGGCACTGGTTGTGCTGGAGCACACCCAAACAGCTGATGGGTCGGCTGGGGCCAGAGGGCACACCTTACGACCCATGGCACCAGGTTCAAAGTGAGTTGTTAGCGGTGTGCGCAGCTGCATTACTGCCTTGCCGGCTGCAACAATGGTGCTACGTGCCCATCCATCCCGACCCCACAGCCCACTCCCCACTACTACCCCCAGCCCTGGCAGAAGCCCCCAGCAAGCGGCCACAGCTGTCAGCAAACTATGGTGATGTTGAACACCTTCTGTGACCTCCCTCGCTCCCTCAGCAGCTGCCACGCCGGCTTCACCATTGTTAAAAGCTCAAGTGAACCAAACCGTCGGGAACTCAGCCCATCGGAGGCGAAAACCGCAGACGCCCCGGAGAATACCGGGTCGGGACAGCTCATGATATGCAAACGGTGCGTTCTGTACATGCGGAATGAAATGCATTGACTCTGTTTTCAAGGTGACGGAGAATCGAGATTTGGCGTCAAATCGGTGCCTGCCGCGATTTTGGCGTCGGAAGCTTTTCTCCGCCGATTCGCATTTCCCGATGTCGGTGTCGGCAGAGGGAGAATCCCGCCCAAAATGTTTTGGCAATGTAGCCCCCCCCCCTCAATACTGCAATATATCATTAGCCAAGGATTATGTTTTAAATCCTACATTGGAATCCTGCATCACAATCATCTGACAGTGAGATAAGAGTACCACCAGCTGAGCTGAAGTACTAACATTGCAAATGCTGGATTTAGATGTCAAAACAAATTCAATTGTGATTTCACGTTAAATTTACATCTCAGCAAGTTACGCGTCACCTCAACAGTATTCCGCTTTTGAAATTCCACAGGGGTTCTCTTGATATCTCACCGTCACTTCATTTACAAGACACCAGAGCGAGCAGGATCCTGCGGAACTTTGGGTTCCTCGTATTTGAGGCCTTTTCAAACACAAACGTGTTTAAAAGTACTTTCAATGGAAACAGATAACACAAGATTTCAGAAACAATTTTGCAACAAATTGAAACCCTCCCCTTCCAGAAATCACAAAATCACCATTGAAAGAGCTGGATGGGACAGATGATCCTTGCCTTTGCACTCAGAATTTTGAATCTTCAAATTCCCTTAGATTTCTTCATGCCTCCCCCAGATTTGTGCATGGCTGGTTCAAGGGGTTACTTTTTAATCATTCATTCATATGCTTGTGCTGAAAAAATTGAAGGGGTCCAAAGCTTAAAGCGAACAAGTTCCACTTTGTCTAGATTTGGGTCAGATTAATTTCTAAAGCAACTTTGCCAGCAGCTAATAATTAGGGGGATAAAGGGCAGCACGGTGGCGCAGTGGGTTAGCCCTGCTGCCTCACGGCGCCGAGGTCCCAGGTTTGATCCCGACTCTGGGTCACTGTCCGTGTGGAGTTTGCACATTCTCCCCGTGTTTGCGTGGGTTTCGCCCCCACAGCCCAAAGATGTGCAGGCCAGGTGGATTGGCCACGTTAAATTGCCCCTTAATTGGAAAAAATGAATTGGGCACCCTAAATTTATTTTTTTTAAAGTTAGGGGGATAAATTGGGTAGCCCCCAAATCAGATTTGGAACGTGCAATTATCCTGTGCTTGTTTACAGTGATGCAAACTTCTGATTAGAATGGTTGCGGCATGCAGCCCAATGCTGAGTGTACCATTGGGTGGTTCCATGCCTCGGCAGAGCATCCAGGACCATGTGGGGCTAACACCATAGAAAACGTGCATACGCTACTTAGAGTCAGACTGCGTCTCTTAAAGACAAGGCGCGTTCTAGCTGCCGCAGGGCTAGTACTGCTTGAAGAAGAGTGGAAGACCAAATGGAAGCTACAGAAATAGGGTAACATGCCAGAAAATGTGCGCCAAGGATTTTTGATGCATGGTTTAGATGCTGGAGGTGTACAGGAGGAGAGAGGTCTTCCACCCTCAGGGGGTTTGGAGACTCTACAGGCAGCGGGGACAATGACCACAGTGATTAATACCAGCAGCCAAGTCCTGAGTACCTGGATACAGAAAGAATTTCAATAACTTCAAATGAGTGGTAAAGGTCAATGAATACATTCTCACGTGCCATATCTTATCCTCTTCACTGCCAGCCCCACACATTGCAGCATTCAGCACAACCTCTTCGCACATCTACCAAAGGTCTCTGTCAACCACCATTCGAACCTCATACTCATATGCCTCACCCTCACACACTTGACACTATTGAAATCCACACATTGACATTGCCAAGCTTTCATACACTACCAGCTATTCAGTTGTGTAAGGCACAGCATCGAGATATATTGCATCACAGTCACTGACACACCTCTCTCTCTGTTGCATGAAAAAGTGTTCCACAACAGGTGGCAGCAGCAGTGAATTGGCCTTGGCAGACAAGGCTGCATGTGTTCTTCCACATGGCAGTCAGCGAGGTCATGACTAGTGGCATGAGTGCAACCATTGAGGTTGATTGTATACCTGCTATTATGGACAGTGTCAGGAGAGAAGAGAAACCCTTGTACCTTTACCCTTGCTGGCCAGAAGTCTTTTTGGAAAGGAAACTATGTATTTTTTCAACCCCGAGTTGGTGGTGCAATATCAGCAGCAAGCATGTGTGGGTTGAAATGAAGAGGATCATTTCTTTGTGCATTCACCCTGAAAGTCTAAATGCTACATCACCCACACACACTCAAGAAGCACACAGTTCATGAGGATAGTACACTTTTACAAAGGGTAAACAAAAGAATAGTTCATAGTTCAATTGTGTTTGGCTTGTAAGAGGAACAGCTATTGTGGGACGATTGAAGTTAGCATTTTCACTCTGAAAGAGTAATTTAGGTGGTTCAATAGTTGGAGCCCCTTGAAGAGATGAATGTTCGGCAGGCTTCAAAGACAGTCACTTGTAGTTTTCTTGTCAGGAAAGCGTTCTTTACAAATGAACTTGGAATGGGAATCAACCTGGGAGACTTTTTAAGATGTAGCAGACTGCAGGTTTAAAAGAGCATCCGTGTTACTGTTCCAGCTGTTCTCCAGTTGGTATTTTGCAGCGGGTCTTCTTTGAAGACTGATTTAAACGCCCTTGTTGAAAGGGTGACCAACATGGCCAGTGGTGTATAGCTCACTGACTCCCCTGCTAGCTTTACCCACCATGTTTTCTAACACTTAGTCGGAAAGAACTGGAAGTGGGTCCCATGATGTTACGCCAGTGGGGCAGGCTCTGAATGAGCCCGGCCTGCTGGCAATCTTTACTTTCATGAGATCGGGGCACCCTTTAAAAAAATTTAAAAAGGAACCCCTCCAGGGACACGGCACCCTCTCCCCAGGGAACACCACCCTCCCGGGAACCTCCCATGGACCTCCCTGACAGTTACCCGCCCTGACACTGCCCAGGCATGACCTTCTCCCCCATGGGGACTGTACTTATCTGTGCAGCCCAACAGTTTGTCTTTGCCATTTATTAGGACCTGTTGTAAACTCCACTGACATGACATCACATTGATGGGGGGGTTGGGGGTTGGGAGGGGGGGGGGGGGGGGGGGGGGTAAAATCCTACCAGGTAGAGATGATACAGCAGAGAAGCTGACTCATGATATTTAATTGTTTGGGGTTCCCAAGCTATTTCTCCATTTTAGAAGACAGTTAATTCTCAACGATTCCAAGGCAATCAAAGCCAATGGGTGGGATTCTCTGAACCCCGCCGGGTTGGAGAATCCCCGGGGGGGCGGCGCGAATCCCGCCCCGCTGCCCCGACGCCGGCTGCCGTATTCTCCGGCACCATTTTTCGGGCGGGAGCAGAATTCCCGCCACGCCGGGCGGGGGCCGTTGCCACCGCCCCCCCGCCGATTCTCCGGGCTCCGATGGGCGGTGCGGCCGTCCATTTTTGGCCAGTCCCACCGGCGTGAATCACTCAACTCACACACCGGCGGGACCTGGCAGGTGAGTATGCGGGTGCGGTCTTCGGGGGGGGGGGGGGGGGGGGGGGGGCGGGGGGAATCTGACCCCGGGGGGTGGGGTCACCACAGTGTCCTGGCCCATAATCGGGGCCCACCGATCTGTGGGCGGACTTGTTCCGTGGGGGCACTTCTTTCTTCCGTACCGGCCCCTGTAGGGCTCTGCCATGGCCGGTGTGGAGAAGAGAAACGCCCGCGCATGCGCCAAAATACTCCGGCCGGTCCGTGCATGCACGGAATCATGCTGGCCGTTCCGCACATGTGCGAAATCACGCCGGCCCTTCGGCGCATGCGCGAACTCGTTCCGTCCATTCGGCGCTGGCTGAAACGCGCCAATCCCTCTGGCGTCCACCTAGATGACGCCGGAGTGGTTGGCGCCGGTTTTCCCGCTGGCATGGGGACTTAGTCCCCAGAAGGGAGAATCCCGGCCCATGTGTTTGATGTTTTGGATAGGAAATTAATTCACTGGACATAAAATTGCCCAATTAACCTTCTCAGACGTCATTCTGCCCACAATTTGTGAGCTGTAATGATGTAAGCACTGCAGATAGTATAATCATGTATCTTTTGCTTTCCCCTCCCTTTCCCTCAACCCATCCCTGCTCTTGTGACTTTGTGCTTTTTGATGCTCATGATATGCCTACTGGCAAACCAGTGATGTCGGGGGCTGAAGTCCTATGTGAAGAAACAGAGTGAGGAAGGACTGCCACTCAATTTCACTCTTGCAGCCACGAGCTCAGATATTGGGCTGGATTATCCGTAGCCCGACACCAAAATTGTGAATGGCGATCGGCCGGAGAATGGATTTTCGCGCCAAAATAGGGGCTGGGCTGGTTTGACGGCGGTCTGCTATGCTTCGCCCCCTCCACACCGGCATCATTTGTGATGCAGGCCGCGTGCCGTTTCAATGGCATCATTGGCCACACCTGTGATCTCTGCCCCCGATGGGCCGGCATTCCCGACGGAGCGGGACACGTGTGATCTCAGCCATGCGGGAACCCACCGTGATGGCTGTGGACTGTGCCCAGCGCTGCCACACTCGGCCAGGATCTGGGGGGTGGGGTGGAGCCTTCTGCAAGGACTGGGGGGACTGGTGGGGGTTAGCCAGG